>NC_085141.1:381622270-381649305 GCF_024139115.2 Armigeres subalbatus | reverse complement strand
AGCACACAAACCAAACCAAACCAATCCAAATCCAATCCAACCAACCAACCAATCAACCAATCCAAACCAACCAAACCAATCCAAACCAATCCACCAAATCAACCAATCCAAACCAACCAAACCAATCCAAACCAACCAAACCAATCCAAACCAACCAAACCAATCCAAACCAACCAAACCAATCCAAACCAATCCAAACCAATCCAAACCAATCCAAACCAACCAAACCAACCAAACCAATCCAAACCAACCAAACCAACCAAACCAATCCAAACCAATCCAAACCAACCAAACCAACCAAACCAACCAAACCAACCAATCCAACCAAACCAATCCAAACCAATCCAAACCAATCCAAACCAATCCAAACCAATCCAAACCAACCAAACCAATCCAAACCAATCCAAACCAATCCAAATCCAATCCAAACCAATCCAAACCAACCAACCAATCCAACCAACCAAACCAACCAAACCAATCCAAACCAAACCACCAACCAACCAATCCAAACCAACCATCCAAACCAATCCAAATCCAATCCCAAACCAATCCAAACCAATCCAAACCAACCAACCAACCAAACCAATCCAAACCAATCCAAACCAACCAAACCAACCAAACCAAACCAAACCAAACCAAACCAATCCCAAACCAATCCAAACCAATCCAAACCAATCCAAACCAATCCAAACCAACCAAACCAAACCAATCCCAACCAACCAAACCAACCAAACCAACCAAACCAACCAAACCAATCCAAACCAATCCAAACCAACCAACCAATCCAACCAACCAAACCAACCAAACCAATCCAAACCAACCAAACCAACCAAACCAATCCAACCAATCCAAACCAATCCAAACCAATCCAAACCAACCAAACCAATCCAAACCAATCCAAACCAACCAACCAATCCAAACCAACCACAACCAACCAACCAAACCAATCCAAACCAATCCAAACCAATCCAAATCCAACCAAATCCAATCCAAACCAATCCAAACCAACCAAACCAATCCAAATCCAATCCAAACCAATCCAAACCAATCCAAACCAATCCAAACCAATCCAAACCAATCCAAACCACCAAAACCAATCCAAACCAATCCAAACCAACCAAACCAACCAAACCAACCAAACCAATCCAAACCAATCCAAACCAATCCAAACCAACCAAACCAATCCAAAACCAACCAAACCAACCAAACCAATCCAAACCAACCAAACCAATCCAAACCAATCCAAACCAACCAAACCAACCAAACCAACCAAACCAATCCAAACCAACCAAACCAACCAAACCAATCCAAACCAATCCAAACCAATCCAAACCAATCCAAACCAACCAAACCAATCCAAACCAATCCAAACCAATCCAAACCAATCCAAACCAATCCAAACCAACCAAACCAACCAAACCAACCAAACCAATCCAACCAATCAATCCAAACCAACCAAACCAACCAAACCAACCAACCAACCAAACCAACCAAACCAATCCAAACCAATCCAAACCAATCCAAACCAATCCAAACCAATCCAAACCAATCCAACCAACCACCAAACCAACCCAAATCCAACCAACCAAACCAATCCAAACCAATCCAAACCAACCAAACCAACCAAACCAACCAAACCAACCAAACCAACCAAACCAACCAAACCAATCCAAACCAATCCAAACCAACCAAACCAATCCAAACCAACCAAACCAACCAAACCAACCAAACCAAATCCAAACCAAACCAAACCAATCCAAACCAACCAAACCAACCAAACCAATCCAAACCAACCAAACCAACCAAACCAATCCAAACCAATCCAAACCAATCCAAACCAACCAAACCAATCCAAACCAACCAATCCAACCAACCAAACCAAACCAACCAAACCAATCCAAACCAATCCAAACCAATCCAAACCAATCCAAACCAACCAAACCAACCAAACCAATCCAACCAATCCAAAACCAATCAAACCAACCAAACCAATCCAAACCAACCAACCATCCAAACCATCCCAAACCATCCAATCCAAACCAATCCAAACCAATCCAAACCAACCAAACCAATCCAAACCAATCCAAACCAACCAATCCAAACCAAACCAAACCAACCAAACCAACCAAACCAATCCAAACCAATCCAAACCAATCCAAACCCAACCAAACCAACCAAACCAACCAAACCAACCAAACCAACCAAACCAACCCAAACCCCAACCAACCAATCCAAACCAACCAAACCAATCCAAACCAATCCAAACCAATCCAAACCAATCCAAACCAATCCAAACCAATCCAAACCAATCCAAACCAACCAAACCAAATCCAACCAATCCAAACCAATCCAAACCAATCCAAACCAATCCAAAACCAATCCAAACCCAACCAAACCAACCAAACCAACCAAACCAATCCAAACCAACCAAACCAATCCAAATCCAACCAACCAACCAAACCAATCCAAACCAACCAAACCAACCCAAACCAATCCAAACCAATCCAAACCAATCCAAATCCAATCCAAACCAACCAAACCAATCCAAATCCAATCCAAACCAATCCAAACCAATCCAAACCAATCCAAACCAATCCCAAACCAATCCCAAACCAACCAAACCAACCAAACCAATCCCAAACCAATCCAAACCAATCCAAACCAACCAAACCAACCAAACCAACCAAACCAATCCAAACCAAACCACCAAACCAATCCAAACCAATCCAAACCAATCCAAACCAATCCAAACCAATCCAAACCAACCAAACCAACCAAACCAACCAAACCAACCAAACCAATCCAAACCAATCCAAACCAATCCAAACCAACCAAACCAACCAACCCAAACCAATCCAAACCAATCCAACCAACCAACCAATCCAAACCAATCCAAACCAACCAAACCAATCCAAACCAATCCAAACCAATCCAAACCAATCCAAACCAATCCAAACCAATCCAACCAACCAAACCAATCCAAACCAATCCAAACCAACCAACCACATCCAACCAATCCAAATCCAACCAAACCAATCCAAACCAATCCAAACCAACCAAACCAATCCAAACCAATCCAAACCAATCCAAACCAATCCAAACCAACCAAACCAACCAAACCAAACCAACCAACCAATCCAAACCAAAACCAAAACCAATCCAAACCAATCCCAAACCAACCAAACCAACCAAACCAACCAAACCAATCCAAACCAACCAAACCAACCAAACCAATCCAAACCAACCAAACCAACCAAACCCCAAACCAAACCAAACCAACCAAACCAAACCAATCCAAACCAAACCAATCAAAAACCAACCCAACCAAACCAATCCAAACCAATCCAAACCAATCCAAACCAACCAAACCAACCAAACCAACCAAACCAACCAAACCAAACCAAACCAATCCAAACCAATCCAAACCAATCCAATCCAACCAATCCAATCCAAACCAATCCAAACCAACCAAACCAATCCAACCAATCCAACCAACCCAACCAACCAAACCAATCCAACCAACCAAACCAATCCAAACCAATCCAAACCAATCCAAATCCAATCCCAAACCAATCCAAACCAATCCAAACCAAACCAACCAAACCAATCCAAACCAACCAAACCAATCCAAACCAACCAAACCAACCAAACCAACCAAACCAATCCAAACCAACCAAACCAACCAAACCAACCAAACCAATCCAAACCAATCCAAACCAACCAAACCAACCAAACCAACCAAACCAACCAAACCAATCCAAACCAATCCAAACCAACCAAACCAACCAAACCAACCAAACCAACCAAACCAACCAAACCAATCCCAACCAACCAATCCAACCAAACAACCAACCAATCCAAACCAACCAAACCAATCCAAACCAACCAAACCAATCCAACCAACCAACCAACCAAACCAACCAACCAATCCAAATCCAATCCAACCAATCCAAACCAATCCAACCAACCAACCAACCAAATCCAACCAAACCAACCAAACCAATCCAAACCAATCCAAATCCAATCCAAACCAATCCAAACCAACCAAACCAATCCAAACCAACCAAACCAACCAAACCAACCAAACCAAACCAAACCAACCAAACCAATCCAAACCAATCCAAACCAATCCAAACCAACCAAACCAATCCAAACCAACCAAACCAACCCAACCAATCCAAACCAACCAAACCAAACCAAACCAACCAAACCAACCAAACCAATCCAAACCAACCAAACCAACCAAACCAATCCAAACCAATCCAACCAATCCAAACCAACCAAACCAACCAAACCAACCAAACCAACCAACCAAACCAATCCAAACCAATCCAAACCAACCAAACCAACCAAACAACCAAACAACCAACCAATCCAAACAACCAAATCCAACCAACCAAACAATCCAACCAACCACCAACCAATCCAACCAATCCAACACAACCAATCCAAACCAATCCAAACCAATCCAACCAACCAACCAATCCAACCAACCAAACCAACCAAACCAAATCCAAACCAACCAAACCAATCCAAACCAACCAAACCAATCCAAACCAATCCAAACCAATCCAAACCAACCAAACCAACCAAACCAATCCAAACCAATCCCAAACCAATCCAAACCAACCAAACCAATCCAAACCAACCAAACCAACCAAACCAACCAAACCAACCAACCAAACCAACCAACCAACCAACCAATCCAAACCAACCAAACCAACCAAACCAACCAAACCAACCAAACCAACCAACCAATCCAAACCAACCAAACCAATCCAAACCAACCAACCAAACCAATCCAAACCAATCCAAACCAATCCAAACCAATCCAACCAACCAAACCAATCCAAACCAATCCAAACCAATCCAAACCAATCCAAACCAATCCAACCAATCCAAACCACCCAAACCATCCAAAACCAATCCAAATCCAAACCAATCCAACCAACCAATCCAAACCAAACCAAATCCAACCAAACCAATCCAATCCAAATCCAATCCAAACCAATCCAAACCAATCCAAACCAATCCAAACCAACCAAACCAATCCAAACCAAACCAAACCAATCCAAACCAACCAAACCAATCCAACCAACCAATCCAAACCAATCCAAACCAATCCAAACCAATCCAAACCAACCCAAACCAACCAAACCAACCAAACCAACCCAAACCAACCAAACCAACCAACCAATCCAAACCAATCCAACCAACCAAACCAACCAAACCAATCCAAACCAACCAAACCAATCCAAACCAACCAACCAATCCAAACCAACCAAACCAATCCAAACCAATCCAAACCAACCAACCAACCAACCAATCCAACCAATCCAACCAACCAACCAACCAAATCCAAACCCAACCAATCCAACCAATCAACCAATCCAAACCAATCCAAACCAATCCAAACCAATCCAAACCAATCCAAACCAATCCAAACCAAACCAATCCAAACCAATCCAAATCCAATCCAAACCAATCCAAATCAAACCAAACCAAACCAAACCAATCCAAACCAATCCAAACCAATCCAAACCAATCCAAACCAATCCAAACCAAACCAATCCAAACCAATCCAAACCAATCCAAACAAACCAATCCAAACCAATCCAAACCAACCAAACCAATCCAAACCAACCAAACCAATCCAAACCAACCAAACCAACCAAACCAATCCAAACCAATCCAAACCAACCAAACCAATCCAAACCAACCCAAACCAACCAAACCAACCAAACCAACCAAACCAATCCAAACCAACCACCAAACCAATCCAAACCAATCCAAACCAACCAAACCAACCAACCAAACCAACCAAACCAACCAACCAACCAAACCAACCAAACCAACCAAACCAATCCAACCAATCCAAACCAACCAAACCAATCCAAACCAATCCAAACCAATCCAAACCAATCCAAACCAACCAAACCAATCCCAAACCAATCCAAACCAATCCAAACCAATCCAAACCAATCCAAACCAACCAAACCAACCAAACCAATCCAAACCAATCCAAACCAATCCAAACCAATCCAAACCAATCCCAAAACCAACCAAACCAATCCAACCAATCCAACCAACCAAACCAATCCAAACCAATCCAAACCAACCAAACCAATCCAAACCAACCAAACCAACCAAACCAATCCAAACCAACCAAACCAATCCAAACCAATCCAAACCAATCCAAACCAATCCAAACCAACCAAACCAACCAACCAATCCAACCAACCAAACCAACCAAACCAACCAATCCAACCAACCAACCAATCCAACCAACCAAACCAATCCAACCAACCAAACCAACCAACCAATCCAACCAACCAACCAACCAACCAATCCAAACCAATCCAACCAATCCAAACCAATCCAACCAATCCAAACCAATCCAAATCCAATCCAATCCAATCCAAATCCAATCCAAACCAATCCAAACCAATCCAAACCAATCCAAACCAACCAAACCAATCCAAACCAATCCAAACCAATCCAAACCAACCAAACCAACCAAACCAATCCAAACCAATCCAAACCAACCAAACCAACCAAACCAATCCAAACCAATCCAAACCAATCCAAACCAATCCAAACCAACCAAACCAACCAAACCAATCCAACCAACCAAACCAACCAAACCAATCCAAACCAACCAAACCAATCCAACCAACCAAACCAAACCAAACCAACCAAACCAACCAAACCAATCCAAACCAACCAAACCAATCCAACCAACCAATCCAAACCAAACCAATCCAAACCAAACCAAACCAACCAAACCAATCCAAACCAACCAACCAACCAACAAACCAATCCAAACCAACCAACCAACCAACCAATCCAACCATCCAACCACAACCATCCAAACCAATCCAAACCAACCAAACCAATCCAAACCAATCCAAACCAACCAAATCCAACCAAACCAAACCAAACCAAATCCAACCAAATCCAACCAAACCAATCCAAACCAATCCAAACCAATCCAAACCAATCCAAACCAATCCAAACCAACCCAAACCAACCAAACCAACCAAACCAACCAAACCAACCAAACCAATCCAAACCAATCCAAACCAACCAAACCAACCAAACCAATCCAAACCAATCCAAACCAACCAAACCAACCAAACCAACCAAACCAATCCAAACCAACCAAACCAACCAAACCAATCCAAACCAACCAAACCAACCAAACCAATCCAAACCAATCCAAACCAATCCAAACCCAATCCAACCAATCCAAACCAATCCAACCAACCAAACCAATCCAAACCAATCCAAACCAACCAAACCAATCCAAACCAATCCAAACCAACCAAACCAATCCAAACCAACCAACCAATCCAAACCAATCCAAACCAACCAAACCAATCCAAACCAACCAAACCAACCAAACCAACCAAACCAACCAAACCAATCCAAACCAACCAAACCAACCAAACCAACCAAACCAACCAAACCAATCCAAACCAACCCCAAACCAACCAAACCAACCAAACCAATCCAACCAACCAAACCAACCAAACCAATCCAAACCAACCAAACCAACCAAACCAATCCAACCAACCAACCAATCCAACCAATCCAATCCAAACCAACCAAACCAATCCAAACCAACCAAACCAACCAAACAATCCAACCAATACAAACCAATCCAAACCAATCCAAATCAAACCAACCAATCCAAACCAATCCAAACCAATCCAAACCAATCCAATCCAACCAATCCAAACCAATCCAAATCCAATCCAAATCCAATCCAAATCCAACCCAAATTCAATCCAAATCTAATCCCAATCAATATTTTAATTATTGAATTGGTTAAATTAAGAATTGGTTGAAACTGACAAAGAAATGTTATTTTTAACACACTCGAATCACTGTGCCGCCTACCGATGGACCTCGAAAGAATTCCCTCTTCCGTCACCTCGAGAATGTCCGTCACTTGACGCGGTTGGTGCAGGCGACTGTAGCAGCATATTTGCATATTTTTCAAATACGGAGGAAAGTACGTGTGCTATTGCCAATAAGTGTCTGCCGAAGTACCCACCCGGGCTGGTCATGCCGGCGAATGTCTTCCGCCCGGAGGCGCTAGAGGGCGCGCGACACGACCGTCGTCGACGCGTCGCGTCGTCGCCGCCGTCATCATCGTTGATTGAACTCGTACGGTAGTGCAGCGAAGGAAACCTGTCTCCGACTGCGAGCGCGAGTTAAAACAACAGTACGCCGCGCCGCCATCGTTCGTTGTCCCTTGCTGTTGTTGTTGATTTACTGGGACGAGATAAGAGAGCGCAAACCGAAGATGAGTGTGTCCTGCGGGGGTACATCGTTTCCTCGTTGTTGTCCGAGACCCTTTCCCTGGTTGAATATTTTGATAGTGGCACTACAAGAAGCGGTGACTGCTTGTTGCAATATTTGCTCAAGGTTGATCGCATCTTCAACGAGTCTTGAGTGGCGTCCGTAAGCTTGGAAAGCAATTCGATCTTTTCAGCGAAATTTCTTGTAATGGTTCGTTCAATAGCTTAGGCGTAGGGATCAGGAAATTAAGGCCTATTCTCATAGCGCCCGGGCCGGGCCGGGACCGGGGTCAGGAAGCTTTTGTTTTTATGCTGGGATTTTCGCCAGCTCACATTGCACCTGGTTATCCCGGCCGGGTGGACTGAATACACCTACACTGATGTTCGAATGGAAGCGTCAAATTGAAAAACAAATAACACTTATTGATTCACCTAGCGGCGATGATGCCTTTCTCGTGCATCACAAAATGGCATTTATTTACATTAATGTTAATGCATTCCAGCAATTTCTCGGGAAAAAACGGTGCTACGGGAGTTCTTAGAATTGGTCTTGGGAAATGTCTATAGCAAAAAGTGATTAGTTCTACATCAACTTATATTAATGAAGGAGTTTATTTATTAATTTAATTGAATATTTTTTTTAACAATACTCATTTTGGAAAAATATAACATTCAGGACTCATGGGACTCAAAGTATTTATACTTCGGTTAGTGCATTAGGTCGCATATTTTGTATTTGATTTGAAGAAAATCAAAATATTTTTAATTACTATATAGGGGGAAAGACGGCTTTGGCAGGTTTTGTTCTATTATTGGCAGGGGGGTTTTTGTCGACCAAATTTTATGAAATTTGGCCACAATATTCTTTGATATGCAAAGAATGCTTAGGCCAAATTTGAGCATAGTCAGTCATAAGAAACCCCCCTGCCAATAATAGAACAAAACCTGCCAAAGCCGTCATTCCCCCTATATATCAGAAAGTTTCACAGAAATTCATCCGGAAAATAATGGAAGAAAATTCCTCAAATTCTTTCAGGAGATTCTCATGGAATTCCTTCAAGAATTCCCCCGTGAATTATTTCCAGGATTCCTCCGGGAACTCCTTCAGAACTTGCTTAAAGAATTTCACCAGGATTTTTTCCAGAAATAAAATGATGTTAGGAGTTTCTATACATCAATTATTTTAAAAATTGCTTCTGAAATTCCTCCCAGAATTTCTTCGCAATTTTCGCTAGTAAGTAATTTGAAAACTCCTCCACAAATTCCACCAAAAATTCCATAAATCCAATTAACTTTCCCGGTAAACCTTCCGAAAATTCCCTAAACGAGTCGTGAATTACTATGTGACATTGCCCAGGAAATCCTCCAGGAATTTCTTCAGGAAAGAATTCCTACAAGAACTTTTCTGAAAATTCCTCCGTGAATTCCTCTGAGAATTCCTCCGGGAATCCTTCCATGAATTTCTCCGGGAATTCCTCCAAGAATTCCTTCAAGATTTCTTCCGAGAATTCCTACAAGAGCGCCTCCAGGATATTAATCTAGCAATTTCTAAGGGAAGAGAATTCCTCCGTGAGTTCCTCTAGATTTTTCTCCAGGAATTCCTTATGAAATTTCTCCGGGAATTCCTTCAAAATTTTTTCCAGAATCCCTACCGGAATTCCTCGAGAAGTTCTTTCGGGATTTCTTTAGGAATCCTTCCAGGAATTCCTCCGGGAATTCTTTCTTGGGGAATTCCTCCGGTAATTCTTCCTTGAGGAATTCCTCCGGGACTTCCATCGGGAATTCCTCCGGTAATTCCTTCGGGAATTCCTTCGGGAATTCCTCCGGTAATTCCTTCGGAAATTCCTCCGGGAATTCTTTCGGAAATTTCTCCGGGAATTCCTTCGGGCATTCTTCCGGAAATTCCTTCGAGCATTCTTCCGGAAATTCCTCCGGGAATTACTCCAGGAATTCCTTCGGGAATTCCTCCGTGAATTCCTTCGGAAATTCCTACGGGATTTACTTCGGGAATTCCTTAGGGAATTTCTCCGGGAATTCCTTCGGGAATTTTTCCGGGAATTCCTCCGGTAATTCCTTCGAAAATTCCTCCGGGAATTTCTCCGAGAATTTCACCCGTAGGAATTCCCGGAGGAATGTCCGGAGGAATTCCCGGAGGAATTCCCATAGGAATTCCCGGAGGAATTCCCATAGGAATTCCCGGAGGAATTCCCGGAGGAATTCCCATAGGAATTCCCGGAGGAAATTCCCGGAGGAATTCCCGTAGGAATTCCCGGAGGAATTTCCGTAGGACTTCCTGGAGGAATTCCCGTAGGAATTCCTGGAGGAATTCCCGTAGGAATTCCTGGAGGAATTCCCGTAGGAATTCCTGGAGGAATTCCCGTAGGAATTCCCGGAGGAATTTCCAAACGGATTCCCGGAGGAATTCCCATACGAATTCCCAAAGGAAATCCCATAGGAATTCGGAGTGAATTCCATAGGAATTCGGAGGAATTTACAGGAATTCGGAGGAATTCCACAGGAATTCCCCATAGGAATTCCTGAGGAATTCACAGAATTCCCATAGGAATTCCAAAGAATTCCCGGAGGAATTCTGAGAATTCTCATCGGAATTCCTGGAGGAATTCCCGGAGGAATTCTATCGGAGTTCCTGGAGGAATTCTGCAGGAATTCCTGGAGAATTCCACAGGAATTCCAGAATTCCAAGGAATTCTAAAGAATTCCCGGAGGAATTCGTAAAATTCTGGAGAATTCCGTAAAGGAATTCCCGGAGGAATTCCGTAAAGATTTGGAGGAATTCCTGCAGAATTTCTTGGAGGAATTCCGTGCAGGAATTCGGAGGAATTCTGCAGAATTCCTGAGGAATTCTGCAGGAATTCTGGAGGAATTCCCAGAATTCCTGAGGAATTCCGTAGGAATTCTCGCAGAATTCCTGTAGAATTCTTGGAGAATTCCGTAGAATTCCTCAGGAATTCCCGGAGGAATTCGTAGGAATTCCGGAGGAATTCAAGGAATTCCTGAGGAATTCTGCAGGAATTCTGCAGGAATTCCCTGCAGGAATTCCGTAGGACTTGAAGACCCTTCAGATTCGGAGAATTCCCGGAGGAATTCCTGGAGAATTCCCTGCAGGAATTCTGGAGGAATTCTGCAGGAATTCTTGGAGGAATTCCTGTAGGAATTCTGGAAATTCCTGCAGGAATTCCCGGAGGATTCTGCAGGAATTCTCGTAGAATTCCCGGAGGAATTCCGTAGAATTCCCGTAGAATTCCGTAGGAATTCCCGGAGGAATTCTGTAGGAATTCCGTAGGAATCTGGAGGAATTCCGTAGGAATTCCCGGAGGAATTCAGGAATTCCCGGAGAATTCTGTAGGAATTCCCGTAGAATTCTGCAGGAATTCCGTAGAATTCGGAGGAATTCCCGTAGGAATTCCCGGAGGAATTCCCGTAGGAATTCCCGGAGGAATTCCCGTAGGAATTCCCGTAGGAATTCCCGGAGGAATTCCCGTAGGAATTCCCGGAGGAATTCCCGTAGGAATTCCCGCAGAAATACCAGAAGGCAAGCTCGAAGGAATTTTCTTAGGAATGTCCGGAGGAACTCCTCCAGCAATTCCTCCACGACATCATCCGAGAATTCCTCCCAGAATGCCTCCAATAATTCCTCCGGGAGTTCCTTCAGAAATGCCTCCCAGAATCCCTCATTAAATTATTCCAAGAATCTCTCCGGAAATTCCTCCTTGAATTCCTCCGGGAATTCATCCAGGCTCATTTTTTGAGATTTTTGAGATCCGAGACTCATTTTTTGAGATTTGTTTTGGGCCACGTCCTGTAAATGGGCAACATCGAGCCTGAAACCGGTCGACAAAAAGATAATTTTTTTCGTTTGTAAGAACCATAAGTGTTGTGTCCAGTCTCGCGTCGCTGTGTGTGTGATCACTCCGAGAATTCCTCTAAAGAATCTTTTCAGAAATTCCTCCCACAATCCCTCCTAAAATTCCTTCAATCCACCCAGAAATCCCTCTAAGAATCTTACCGGGAATTCCTCCGGGAGCTCCTCCAGAAATCTTTCCAGATATTCCTCTAAGAATACCTCCAAAAATTCCTCCCAGAATCCCTTCTTGAATTCCTCCAAGAATCCCGTTTTGAATTCCTCCAAGAATCTCTCCAGAAATTCCTCCTTGAATTCCTCTAATAATTCCTCCGGGAATTCATTCAGGAATCCCTTCTAGAATTCCTCCATAAATCTCTGCAGTATTTCTGCAAGACATCCCAACGGGATTTTTTCCAGAAATCCCTCCGAAAGTTCCTCTAAGAATTCCTCTAGAAATTCTTACCAGAATCTCTTCTGTAACTCCTCCAAAAATCTCTCCAGAAATTCCTCTGAGAATTCCTCCAGGAATCGTTCCGAAAATTCCACCAGCAATCCCTCCGAGGGTTCCTTCGGAAATTCCTCCAGGAACTCCTTCAGGACCTCTTCCGCGAATTCCCCCAGAAATCTCTCCCTGATTCCTCCCTCTCTTAGATAAATCCCTCAGAAATCTCTCCGGGAATTCGTCTAGAAATCCCTCCGAAAGTTCCTCCAAGAATCTCTACAGAAATTCATCCAGAAATAAATTATCCAAGAGTCTCCTAGGCTCGCTCCTATAGGAAACTTTTCCGGATAAATTTCTTGTCATATTCCTCCGGAAGTTTCTTTGAGAACTCCTCTAGAAATTCTTTCGAAAATTCCACCACCAATTCAAGAATTTCAGGAGGAAATTCCTCCAAGGGTGGCATTGCGCATTTCGACTCGAAACGAGCAAACCATGCAGACAATCGAAAGAGCTGTCAAAAGAAGATGTGCAATGGGGTCCCAGAAATTCCCTATGAAATTTCTGGAGGAATTCTCGAAGGAGTTTCTGGAGGTATTTCCGGAGAAATTCTGACAATATTCAACAGAATTCTTTTAGGGATTCAAATCCTCCTTCGGGAAATTCCTAAATTCTTCCTCTGGGAACTTCTCCTGGAGGAATCCATCATCGAACTAAACAGAAACGAAGTAAATCTTTTTCTCTCATCATCCAAGGCCGGTGGCTTGGGTATCAATTTGGACACCGCCATCGTATACAATTCGGATTAATATTCTCACTTTGATATATTAATTTCAGCATATGTCACCTAATGAACAGGGTGTGCTCAGCCGTTTCTGTCACGTCTGGGAGTGTGGACAGGCTGGGGAAGACGCATGTCCATGGCCTGTTAAGAACTGGGTCAAGCCAAAGTTTAGTTTCACATGAGGTCCGCTAATCCATGCCGATACACAGTATAAAAATGTTACAGCATGTATCATGTAACAAAAAGGCTCCGTTCGATTCGACTCATTTTTCCATTACTTTTTAATATTACAGGTCGTCGTTACTATGGAGCTTGTTTTCAATATTGCGTACAAGTAAAAGTTGGACGTAAAATTAAAGGCTATTGAACGCAAAAATATGAGCTCAATTATTTACATGACGCGTAATATTCAGATTTTTTAACTGTGTACACTTGTGTCCACCTGCCCTTAGTCGAGTTGTATCACTCCCTCTGCCATTTGTACGGTTTGAAACTGAGAGGAGTGCGATGTTGAAGGCATGCGAATTGATGAACACCAATAACATCGTCGGAAGAATGTGCCAGAACGCAGAAGAGTGTGTGGTCGCAAGAGTGATGACCAGGATAGCCGACATCCTACAGCGAAATTGGCGCACGGGGACCAGCTGAGTAAACCGTGGCATGCGAATGCACCCGCTTAGGGTCGTCGAGAACCATTAAACCGGAAGCTTCAAGCTAAATCTTTGGTCTGACCTCGGCACTCGTCTGGTTATCGTTGAAGTGTGAACGTGCGTAGGGCTTGAGCTGATGTATGAATATGCTAACCTGGTGAAAGCATAGTATTGGTAATATAATAGCCTTCCATAGATGCGGGTAATTGGTATCGGGGAGCTTACGCCGCCGGAGGACTCCCCATCTGAGTAAGATAGATCCGTCGCCGGGCACTATCTGAGCAGCTTGAGAGTACGTTGAGAGCCGAATGGCTAAAAAAAGATGAGGTGCTGAATGGCACAAGAAAGAAAAAAGGGCTTAAGAACTCAAAGCTTGTGTGTGCTTACTGTCACAAACGAAGGAACCAAAAGGCTTAAAAGTTAAACAAAACATCGAAGAGAGGCACCATGAAACGTGTCGTTCTGGGAAGAGTACATTTAGTATACTTCCAATCCCCCAGAAGTAATACCGGAAGGTAGTCCCGAGGGAATCAGGGCAATAGAGGGTAACTCAAGTAACCTTCTGTTACTTGGGTAGGTTAAAGTGGGTCCAGCCTTCCTTCAACCCCACTCCTTTAGTGAAAATTGCAGGTGTCTGTTTGCAAATTCGCCTTCATTCCTCTACATAAAAAAACACACACACATGACCATAGAGCATATGGGTACCTATGCTTACAATTCAATCGTACCTAAGTCAGTTGTTCTAAGTTCTCCAAACTGTTCCGGAGTTCAGATCAATTGGTCTACCAGGTCAACAACGCTCTGTACCACAACGACGTCAACTCATCAAGCCAATACATGCTGACAATTTTGCATCGGCGCGCTGCAGTTTAAAATTTGTCACGCCGCTGAACTATATTTTTCCACGCCGATTCAAATTCGAAGAAGTCCGCAAAATTTTCCGATAGATATCTCCAATTCATTACGTTGAAACTCCACTGAAATGTTCGTGAAAATGACGATAATTTCCTTGAGTAAACTAATGTTCGTTTTTGCCGTGCAAAGTAGAGTAACTGTACCAGTTTTGGCCATGTTCCTAATTTGGCCAGTTTCTTGCATAATCCCAGAAGTAAAGCAATTCTCGAGGGTTTCATTAGCTCTAACAGCAGATAACAATTTTTTTTGCTGTTGAAACTGATTGAATTTTTTCTGGAAAATATGCATTTTTCAGGATTGGCAAAATTAGGCACTAAGGTGGCCAAAAGCGGTACACTTCCCCTAGTGCACTAAACAGTGTAGCTACACTTTAAACACGAAAACGACATAAGAAGAATTTCGTGTGCAAATTCTGAAGGATTGCCCTTTTTTAATTTTAATAAAAAAACGGCTACTCAATCTTCATTTAGTAAAAGGAGTTTATTGTTTACCCAACGTTTCGGCACGGGGATTGTGTCTTCTTCAGGGGAAAATACTGAGGAAGACACAATCCCCGTGTCGAAACGTCGAATAAATAACATACTCGTTTTACTAAATGAAGACTGAGTAGCCGTATTTTACTAAAATACAAAAGAATTTATCGTTGAGCGAAGAAGGGTCGTTTTACAGAGAGACATTTGGCCGAAAGCCAAATGTTATTTGGTCAAATATTTGATCATTTAGCCGAAGCCCAACTAGCCTAAATTTATTTCGCCGAAAATTTCGCTTGGACTAAAGGTCGACCGAACAGTTCATTTGGCTTAAAAAATCCTCAATGAGCGAATTGCTCAATTGGCCGGATGGGCATTTGGCCAAAATGGACATCTTGTATACGGAGTGTTTTGCAGAAAAGTAATTTTCGGCTAAATGATCTATTCGACAACACGGCAGTTCCAGCCTACAGGGTTGCTAGAGCAAACAACTTTGTTGGTCAAATTACATTTTCGGTCTAAACATTTTTGACTCAACAACCGTTTTGGACAAACGTTTGCATAACTTCGCCAAATTTAGTTCGGCTTACCGTGTTATTCGGCCAAGCGACATTCGAACAAATGGCTTTTCACCGAATTACTTTCGACCAAACGACAGGAAGGGCCATTTGGCCGAAAGAGGTGTTTGGTCGAATAGGTCATTTGATCGAAAATACAGTTTACCGAAAAGGTCCTTTGGCCGAAAAGGTCATTTGACCGAAATGGCCATCTGAGTGAATGGCCATTTAGTCGTATGGTCCATTCGGCCAAATTGCCCTTTCTGTCAAACGACCATTACGATCAAACGGCATCTTAACTCATTTGGCCAATAACTTGTAAGAGACAACGGTTTTTCCGGCCAATTAACGCTTTGGCCGCATTTTTTGGTCAAACCGTTCTTCATTTATAACCGTTTCGCTCGGAATATCTTTCCATCGGATGATTTTCAGCCAATTTAATTTTCTGTAGAATTTTCGAAGAATTTCCTATGAGCAAAACAAAGACCCCAAGCAACCAAAAGTTTAGATTTTACTTAAATTTGTTCCCAACAGAATCAATTGATTCACATTGAGTTCCAAGCCCCTTAACAGAACTTCAAAGTTCACTTCATCGCTCCCGCATACAAAAAGTTCCTTAAAATGCAAGCTGATTAAGCCACAACACCCCTTCTTATTCGTACTTTTGGTTGCTTGGGAAAGTTTTGTAGAAATCCAACAGCTTTTGGTAAAAATTTAAAAATTGAATGTTTAAATTCTGAAAAGCTTGAGTGAAGATTCCGGAAAACTCCACGTGGAAATTTTGAAAAGTTTTCTTTACACGCAGAAGAATCTTGTACGATTGAAACAACTGTTTCGTTTGTTGCATAAAACAACGAGGGCATTTTTGTTTCAATCTTCAATTTTGTTATTTCAACAGTGATTCGCTGCTTTATTCAAACGATGAAGTTTTTTTTTCAATCGTGCATCGTATGACTTAAGCAATAATAATTTCGTTCTTATGACTTATGAAATACGACTCTCACTCGCCATGAAGTTAATTCTATTCTGTTGCAATCACTTTTTCCTCTTTTGTTGATATCATCATATTGTTCAGTTTCGCAACCAAAGTAGAATCTTTTTGGCAGTTTGTAGCAAGAAACATCTTTCACCCGCTTTTTTTTCGCTAGAACAGGCCCAAAAAATAAACGAATATCGTGCCTACTTTATGAAATTCTTTTTTCGGTTCATCATTCTTAGGTATGCCTCAAACATTTTTCGCGAAAATTTTAAGTTTGCGTTTATAAAAGAAATTAGGACCGCAATGAGATTTGAACCTAGAACACCACCAAAAATAGCACTGGGTTGCGCTCACTCTAACCTATGAAAATCCTCGGCAGAAACTGATATACATTCCGACGTTATGTTTCCACTAATTGTTAATGACACGAAATCTAAAAATACCACAATTCACACGAAAGTTCCATGTTGAGTTTTGAAGATTTTTCTTTTAAAGTAAGCCTAATATTACATTAAAAATTAATGCCCGAAAAACTAAAAGACTTTGTTCAAGAACTTTGATAAACAAAATGTTATATCGAGGTTGCCTTATATCTAGGTATGAGTATATATTTATACATGTACTTAACCATTCAATCTAATCCCAGTCAAAAATCCAATATTTGAATTCTAAGGGTCTGTCTCATTTGGAGAATTAAACTTAAAAGTGACAGTTCGAAAAATTAGCAAGTAACTCCGGTAATAAGAATGGCTGGTGCTGCCCAGCAATTCCAATAAGACATCGATGCAAAATGATTCGATATCTGTCAAAGTAATCTTGCTCTGCGAGCAGGGTTATTTGATAATTATTGAAATGTCACTTTTAAGTTTAATTTCAGTTTAATTATCCAAATGAGACAGACCCTAAGTATGCCAATTGACAAGCGATTAAAAGTAATGTTTGCTTCCTATGCGAATCGACCTTGCGTGAGAAAAATGATTGCGGAAATATGAAATGCTTGTGAAACTGAAGGTATGCTAAATTCAATGGCGAAATATTGTCACACCGATGCGGTGCGAATACTTGATTAAGGTAGCCTCACACCTGTGGATAATTTTCCACGGAATTTTGCTGCCCTTGAATTTTCGATGGGGTGGGATTTTCTCGTTTTCCGTGCCGAAATCACACGATATTCTCCTTTGGAAGCACCAGGGAGCGTTCTCACCGTACACCATGTTGAGCAAGCTTGATGAATAATGAATAACCGAGCACGCAGCATGCTATGAAGATTCAAGTCGTGTCATTTATCATTCATTCATATTTTCTCATACAATAAAGATACCAGACCTGAGCGCACAATTTTACTTATTATATCGATGTTGACAAGTACAAGTTAAACATGCTATAGGGTAAAGAACCCAATAGTAAAGGAACTAAGCATGCTCACCCACTTATTTTTTTGTATACCTCATTTCACTGAGCTAAGGTGAAATTATATTTCCATTCCGTCAAAGCTATATTTTTTAATAAATAATTATTTTAATAAATTAACGTAAATTCCAAATAATGGAACGAAGACCAAGAAAGGATTTCCCGAAAACGCACCATCTTCCCCCACGGAGTCAACCTGAGCAACAAGCCCCAGCCATAGGAAGTAGCGGCTACAAAGATCAGCAGCGGTGGTTGATAGCAGAGGAATCGATAACCGAGTTAGCAGCAGTGGCAGTGAATCCGGTGTTTGTTGTAAGTTCCCTTCGCCTAGTTCAGCGGCTGGGAACGACAACGAAGGACTTCGTCTCATGCGGCATTAAACTAAAAGGATCGACAGCGACTAATTCTACTGACTAGAAGGTGCTACCACGGCCGAAGATGCGGTTCATGAAAACATAATGGCAAGATTCATGTTAATGTGTGAAAATATTGTTGGAAATTCTGCAAGAAACCATCTATCAAGCTTGTGAACGGAAATATCAGCTGGATCGCATCCGGTTGTCTTGAGGATCCGGAGGAGGATGAGACTTGGAAGTGATAGAATTTGTCGGCTCTAAGTTATTGGATTTTTGACAGCAGCTGTTGATTGAAGACACGATCAGTAAGTCAATTTAAGTATGAATATTTTTGGGAATATACGATAAGGTGAGTGTAATTTAGCTTTTACTTCATTAATAGATTGGCACAATTAGAGTGCTGTCAGAGTCAAATATTGAAATCAGGAGACACATTTCACAAAGATTTTTTTTTAAATTTATTAATATGAATTTGGGCTTTAGAGGAAAATAGTTATTTTACATATTGTGAACGTTCGCTAATTGTTTTTAGCAGCTAAATGTCAAAATGTGATGTCAAAACCGCGTTGACGTTTTGTTTCCGTCTTTGGTGGGATCGATATATTTTAGCGCGTACAATCCTTTGTTCAACGCAAAAAGTGAACAGAATTGACACTTGTCAAAATGTCCCAATTAGCGAACGATCACTGCACTAGGTGTTTCAAGAAATAAAATTTATCTTGTATGGCATGATCACCTTTTACAACAGAAATTTGTTTCTTCTATTTTCTATGAAACTTGCCAATCAATAAGACAAAGAACATCAGCACCCCCTTTCCGTGTCCGGTTTGTCTGTCATGAATTATTTGATATATTTGAATATATGATGTACCCCACTATATATTTGGATACTTGATCTCATTCAACACTCAAAATGTAGACTAGTTCTATTTTGTAAATTAATCAATAAAATATTGACGAAATATGACGATCTTTGAATCTTGGATCTTTTGTTCAAGAACCTACATCCGTTTTTGTTCTGTGTATTCAGAATGTGTATTCTGTGTATTCAGTCAGAATATACCTTGAACAAAAAGATATTTTAGTTACTAGATAAAGATTGTCGCTGTCGTCGCTGTCCGGAACATCTTTTGCTGGCGAGGATAGGGGATCAAAATGTCAATGAAGGAAAAATACATACGATTTGACAGTTTCGGACTGCAGAACAAAGGGAACCGAAGCGAAAATCTATATCTGGTAACAAAAATATCTTTTCTTGAACATCGCCACGTATAGTCGCAATGAATCGCCTGCTTTGAGCGTGCTTACAGCGGCACACTTAAGTTAACTTTCTGAAATCAGTATAGCGAAAGGCATCTATGCTCGATTTCAAAATTAAGCATTTTCATCGAAAAAATATTTGGTAGGCGTAGTAGCGGACACCTTCCTACATAACCGGTACCAAATATTTTTTCATGAAAGGTTCCTAATTTTGAGAAAACCCGCTTTAGATGTCTTTCGCCATACAAATTTCAGGTGGTTAACTCATGCTGGCTTATTACGCATATACTATAGTGCCTGGATGTGGCAGCGGGCGGCGGGTTGAAAATCAGCGACTGCCAATAATTCATTGAAAACGTTTGGCTTGGAAGATGTTTGAAACCTGTTTGTAATTGAGTTTTGTGGCTTATTAAAATCTACCCGTGATTTTTTTTTTCAATTATTTCAAGAAATTGTTAAACGGAGAACAAGCTTGTTCTTTTATATACATTTTTATTAAGATGTCACTTCAGATGGTAAAGGTGTCTTGATGATGATTTTTTTTTGTTTCTTCATTTTTACTGCTCACTCACCTTTCGCAAAAATTTGTGGTAAGCAATTTCAATAAATTGTGTTTTGACGGGAGTAATTCGAAAAGAACGATTCCATGCACAGAACATATGGAGATTGTAAGTAAAAAATGGCATAATTTTTATCGTTTTATGAGTTTTCGCTTGTTTTTCATCGCTTTTATTTCTTTTTCTCGTTCCAGAGAGCGAGTAATGGCGCTTTAACCTAGGCCTATATTTACACTGACGTACAGAAGTATTCGTCATGTTTTCATAGTAATCTATCTGAATTTTGCGTATACTTTTACCCATCAGTGTATAAGCCAGGGCACTAGACTAAAAACTGTGTCCCATCCCAAGACGTCGAGGACCCAAGGAGTGTACATTAATCTTCTTAGCAAAGTCACTCCCAACGATTCGTCAATCATCTTTCCCCCTGAATATGAAACGGTTGGTACGGTTGTCCCCGTTTCTTCCTTTCGTAGATTCAAAACTCTTCGTTGATCATGTTATTTATTACTAAATAATCTGATTGCCGGGGAGTTATGGATTGTCTCCCAAATTCAAGCCTGCACGGTGGGCCTGGCCGTTTTAATACTTGTGTCGTATTTATGATATGCTGCAAATATTAATACAGACAAGAAAATGCTAGGAAATACAACCGACATTTCCAGGATGCTTTTCAATACTGGCTGTGCATGTACTAAGACAAGACAAGACAAGACAAGATACCTCATTTCACTCAGCTACATGCTAAATTTAAAAGCTTTCTAGTTATTTTTCAAGGAAAACTGTTTTTGGTCGTATAAAAATCCACTATTGATTCCTAAAACTGTTAAATACATTTATTGATGCAAAGTTCCAATAAATTTTGCAACTAGAGCCGAGAAAAGAAGGTTTTAGAATGAATTTTACCGGCTTCGGAAAGATTTCTAAGCTGTTTTATCATATTCCGTGTAATGATAGATCAATAAATTGATTCACAATGTGGATTGCCACATTCTATTTAAAGCTACATTGCAACTTTGGTAACCGTCACACTGTCTATGAACGCATATTCGTAACAATCGACAAAAGTAGGCATTGGAGATATGAAACGTTTAAAATTGTGATATGTGTTAATAATAGGAACCAATCATTTTTTAAAAATAGCAGAAAATGCAGAAAAACTTTTTTCTGTTGAATTCTTCCATAGCGGCATTTACAATACTTGTTATTAAAGTGCAAATTATTTTCGATTTTTTTTTGTTCGGAAAGCACGGCACACCGGCGAAAGATTTTCCAGTATTACTGTTATGCGGTCACTTCGCCCAATGTTACAAAAATAACTTTGAAGTTTTCAGGTTTTCTAGAACAAACTTTCTTATTTAACTTAGTCACAGGCCTGGTACCGATTATAGATAGTAGAATCTATAGATGAGCGAAAGCATGGCTGAGTCGATTTTTTTGCCCGTGCACACGCGCATATGACGTCACAGCCCTTAACGTTTTCATTGAAATCGTGACGTCATGCTCGTTTGGAGACACGTTTGACAGTTCGTTTGGAGACAGAGGATTTATCTTCGCTCATCTATATATTCCACTATCTATAGTAGCGATGAATGCCATTCAAAATAGTGACTTAGTGACCAACGATGACTAAAAAAGTGACCAAATAGTGACTTCTCGTTTCAGGAAAAGTGACCAAATAGTGACTTTTGTATAAAGTTTTTAACCAGATAGTGATCTACAAATTGCATTAGCATTGTTACGGTGTAATTCGTAGACTGAAAATTTTGTAGCGATACTAATATTTATCCTTAATCCTTATCTAGAAAGCTATATCATAAATCAAGAAAAGACGAAAACTTTAAAAAATTAGGAACACGAAGATTACTACTACGCCTATCTTCACGGGAACCAGAAAAAGGATGGAACTTAGCAAGAGGTCATCGCCTTAGCGTCAACCTCATAAGTACCACGGAGTTGGATATTGGGGAAGGTATTCGTTCGTTAAGCCAGAAGCTTGTAGTTTGACCATGATAAATCATATTTAGTCACACCACAAAAAAGTATATATCAGCCGTCACGAAAAAAAGGAAGTGAGTTACAAGTTTATAATTTCAGCAACGATTTTGAAGCAATTACAGCATTGTGGTAATAATGTTTAATATAATAATATGAGCTCAAAGTTTTCCGTGAAACTACAAAAACAATGATCTACTTGATTCATAGACAGAGAATTATTTGAACTCACAAAGCTTACAAATCTTTAGTAGTTAAAAATTTAATTAAATTGAAATAATGAAAAAAAAAATTAAAATACGATTTTTCCAATAACAGTAGGAGCTTAAAGTGGGTAAAGGTGTTGACAATGCAATACGCGTCTCCATGCACGGCTCATACCAAAATGCTGATCCGCCGATGCGTGTTGCGTTGTTCCCTAAGAGCTGCCAACTAAAAGGCGGTTTCCCTCATAAGTTTTCCGGAAACGTAACATGGCCCAATTTTTTTAAATGTTATTATCAATATAATTGAGATTTTATAAAATTTTAAGATGGAATCGGCTACCTATATTGTTTAACTGTTGTATGAGGTAAAAGTACCCATGAAGAACGGTATTGCTAAGACATCAAAACAGTCTTTGCTTAGGTAGGGTCGGTTCAACCAAATCTTTTCGATAGTTTTTATGGGTATTTGTATAAACTTCGTGTGAAAAGTTACTCGGTCTCTGTAAGAATTCTTTATAGGAAGATAATTTAATTCAACTTCAACTGATTGAAACTCACAAAGTTGCGGATAGTTGCAGCTGCAATGTACATGATTTCATAGAGTACACCGAAAACAACGATTTTGTTGATGTTTTTAGGTGGAACTCGTTGGAACTATTTTCTGAGCTCAAATTACTTTCAGTTTAAGAATCTTTTATCGATTAATATTTCAACGAATTAAAGATTTCTGTTTCTCGCATACAAGGTCTAACTTAACTAATTTTTTGTTTGCAATAAAATAATTTTGCCTTATATTAGATATTTGATTTACGATTTGTGGATTCGTGCAGTAAAAATCTGTAGGAACGTTTTTATGGATCTTTGTTATTTGAGGGGAAATTCTTGTTTATTTTTGCCCAACCATTTAAATAAGTTTTTTAGCATATCGTGGCACAAGTGGCTGTTCTCTATGCTTCCAACATACGTTTACAAAACAGAGACTATATACAAATACTTTTATGTGCATAATATGCTAGAATATGAATTTTCAAAATTTAATTTTTGCTATGAGTCTATAACAGTGATCCCCAAAGTGTGGCCCGCGGGCCGCATGCGGCCCTCGAAGCCTTTTGCTGCGGCCCGCGAAGGATTTCAGAATATACACTACATGTGGCCCGTTGATACCCAAGGGCCCCGTACGCCTGTCACTGGCGAACAAAGCTCGTGTACTCTGCATCGAAGCTTAGAACCGGTATTAGGGCGTAATCGTTAATGCGAACATATTTATATTCGGTTAGTCACTGCAAATAAGTTCTTTTTCGAGTTTCTATAATCAAGAAGGTATCTCAAGCATACCACATCGGTATATTGCTGCATGATTGAGTGTTTGATTTTGATAGAATATCTAAAACAAAAAATGTGCATAAAAATTGCCTCGCCATAACAAAAAGGTGGTAGAGAATTAACACTGTTGTTTACATTTTAGAACCAAATCCAGATGTCGTACATATCAAGTAGGGCTTCAGTGCTCCGCCTTCTCCTCCTGATTGATACGCATAGTCTCGAAATGCTTTTCATCATGCCCAGTTGTTTGTGATACTCAGGGAATCTGCCAAGTTCACATCATTATAATGTTTAAACACCATAATGATTAATTAAATTCATCATTTCAAAGATGTTACGTAGGACAACAACTAACAAGTGTTGGACTTGAGGTCAAAATAATGTTGTCATACACTGCTCTGAAATGATAAATCTTTCAATACAAGTAAGGATTTATTAAGATTGATACTGACAGATCAAGATTTTGTCCATGACGCAGAAAAGGTTTCAGTAAATATAATTTGATCGGAAATCTGGAAACATGGTAAATAGTGCGAAATTCAGAATTATTAAATTCCTATTCAAAATTGCTGGCAAGTTCACCTGGCTCCGAAACATCTTTGACGTTATTTGACACGACAAGTTACAATCAGTGGAATTTCAAAATCTCACTTTTTATCTATTCAATGACTCAGAATTTGGTACATATTAAAATTTTGACTGCCCTAAAACTAATCAATATCTCTTTATTCCGTACATTTACGCGCACAAAATTTGCAGATTGAAAGTCCTTGAACCGATAGAATGAGGTTAAGGAATCGTTACTTATATGAACGGTTATTCAGTCTTACAATTATTACAACGAGTTTATTATTGACCCGACGTTTAAACACGGGGATTGTGTCTTTTTCAAGGGGAAATTTTTTGTGTAAAAATTGTAAGACTGAGCAGCCGTTCAATGAGTATAATTAAAACGTACAGTCGATCCATACTCAGGAATCGTTACTGTTTTGTAGTAAACAATAATCCTTCAACAAAAATTCAAAATCTTAGAGTTGGACGACATTATATAAGATCATTTAGAGGTTCAAAAAATTTTTTATTGAGTTTTAAAATTCTACATGAAATGAAAAACAAATGTTGCAACCGTACTGCGGCCCGCTTCAGCAGTTCAATATTGCTATGCGGCCCTTGATAATAAGCATGCTGGGGACCACTGGTCTATAACATTTTGTGGTTGGTCCGCTTATGGTAAAAACACTGTCTGGCCTGGCTTGTGCCAGAATTACTTTTGACAACAATCATAAACAATTTTAAAGTACTTTATGTCATATTATCGCTCATTATTTTCCCTGACATAGAGAAACCTCGCTCGACATCGGCGTTGTCATGTGATGCAGCTAAAGCTGTGTTCACTATCTTAGTTACAGGAATAAATTTATGTTTATCTGTAGCAGTTTTTTAATAAAAAAAAAACTGGATTCTACACTACTTAATTCTGTACTCTGTACTCTAGGTCAGAAATTCGTATTTTAACAAATTCCATTCGTGAAGAGCAAGACCATAGTTGACCTGAATCGAAAGTAACCTAACGATTCTCACAATACACCTCCGGAAACAAAGTCAAAGTTTTAATTTCTAGCGATTCAATTGAGGACATTTTTGGCATCACATTCTGGCCTTTGGGTGTACACTTGGTGCTTTAGTATAATACTTCAAATTTCATATATTGCTATCAGATTTATATTTGATTAGGTCGATAAAAATAGTAGGGTACAAAATGATTTTAAAGATCTATTTTTTGTTTTCTCGTACAACAAAGTTGTACCGAAAGGCTATCATTTCACCCGAAAACGAACTTTTTATAAAAATCTCGGAGACCCATAGTGTTATATAGTAATCGTCTCAGTTCTTCGAGTTGAGCAAATGTATGTCTGTCCGTATGTATGTGTGTGTGTGTGTGCACACGAAAACCGAAAAACATTAGCCAACTTTTCGTATAGTAATTTTAACCAATTTCTCTGCAATAGGTTGCATTCGACGGCTACAAACTCTAGTTGATCACTATTGAATTTCATAACGATCGACCGTTCCGCTTAAAGTTATAAAAGAAAATGGTACATCGACCCATATTAGCATCATATAAGGTTGGTGTCTTGGCTCAATGCGAGAAAGGCAGTATCACTACTCGGTGAATTAAGTTGTGTTTTTTTATTTTGATCTATTTTCAATAGGCGGTGCAAAAATAGTGACTTTAGTGACCATTTTTCGAAAAATAGTGACTTTAGTGACTTTTAGATGCAAATAGTGACTTTTTAGTGACTAGCCTGTAAATAGTGACCAAGTCACTAAAAAGTGACTCCTGCTACCAGGCCGCCTGTAGTCAGCGTAAGGAATTGATAATTTGAAGACGATTCATAAGGTTACCTGAAAATCGACAAAATGCAAATGTTACAAATACGCTATCATGGCCAGCACAGCTGTTGGACCATTCACCCTATCATAAAAAAAAAAAAACAGTGAGATCAATTCTAGCTACATACCTCAATTAATGTTTTTATTTCTCTTCTATACAATCAACCACTCTGCCTGAAAATCTGTTGAAAAATAATCATTGGCCTGAAGAAAAGAAAACAATAAACAATCAGTCATCTACACTGAAAACACAAAGCTCAAATTGAGCTCTATTCCACCAATCGATCCAGCAATGTACAGCAAACCCAAGCTTTTTAATTAATCATAAAACTCTGCGTTAGCTCGAAAACAGAGGAAAGCCAACAAAATTCCATTAGGACATTGTTTTTCCTATGTCTGAAACCGTTCCAGCCAGCCGAACTTCGGAAACTCAGTCGCAAAACCACAATAGCGCTAAGCTATCGGGCGAACGAACGGTTCTATTATTCATACTAAGCATCCACATTTGTTTGATTCGAAAGCAAAAATAAAACTGAAATTTAGCAATACGTAACCGAACGAAGTATTTG
>NC_085141.1:380658508-380704068 GCF_024139115.2 Armigeres subalbatus | reverse complement strand
ATTTTATTTAGAATGTGATTCAAATCTGCCATTCGTTGATTGGGTTAGAGAAACAATTTTTTATCATTTTTTTTTTGAAACTATATAAACTAATCTCAGGAACAATAATTCTGTACTCTGTGAAAAAACAAGTTTTTCTATAGGCCCACCCTAGTTTTTATCAAAATCCCAATAAACCCCTTACGAATGAGAACAACTTTGTACAGAGTTTCATCTTTGCCGTTTATTCAAAAAAACTGTTAATTGATAAAGTTATCACCACTTTGTTCAACGAGTGGATGAGTTGCGGTGCCACCTCACACACCTCACACAGCTACCAAAACTAATTGTTGTCATAATTTTCGATGTCCAAAATCATACAATAAATTGCTAGTTGGAATAATCAATTACTATTTCGAACAACAGTAACATTGTTAAAACTATTCCTGACACTAGTCGGACAAATCTGCTGGGGAATAAACAGTACAAAACCATAAGGTGGAACTAAATCAGTGATGGACAGTCGCTCCAATACTATTCCTAAACCTTGAAACTTTCTTGACCTAATCCAGCAATAAACCCATTGATTGTTCGTGTCTGTCTGAGTCATTCTATTTATAAAATACATCTACCAAACAAATCATGCATCAATCGGACAGCCCTTAATCAACCTCTTGTAGGATAGATGACCAGATCCTTGAACTCCATTATTTATTCACCGCTTGTAAATACACTCCGATGTAAAATTTATGAGACCCCTTTTCGGTCGCACGAACTGTTTTGCATTGTGCTTTATCCATCTACAAACACACACAGAACAAATGAAACATAATTTATGGGGCCAGGGCGTCGGTTTGGGACTTTGGGAGCTAATCCTGAACAGCCGCGCTGAAAGGAACGGACGACGCGACGCTGGCTGGGTGACATAGCCCCAATGAGGAAAAAACGAAAGAAAATTTTCCTATCATTGCGCACGGAGGTTTTTCAATAACTCCCCACACCGAACGGAGGAACCTGATTGAAAGTAGCATTAGTTTCCCATCGTTATCGCCTCCATCGATAACCGTTTATGGCGCATGTGGCTTTCACTTTCCATTCAAAGATCCGTGTGCGGCTGAGGAAAGTTGGAGGATGGGAGGGGCAATGAGCAAGCTCAATGGCGTTTAAGGTTTCGAAAGCCTCTGGCAGCCAACCGCGAGTTCCACTTCACATAATAATCGAGGTAATATTTAGTCACAATTATTGGGCTCAGTTTCGACGGTTTTTTTTCGATGGTTCCACCTTCAAACAAAACGACTGCTGTTAGTATTGCTCTATCCTATCGAGTTGTGATGACTCCAGGTAATCGATTATGGTATTGCCATCGTTGTCGTGTGGTTTGTATTGATTAATGGGATCATACAGAATTTTTACACAGCATTGATCGCAGGATGGATTAAACTCATGGGAGGAAAGTTATTGATATTCATTATTCTTTCTGTATGCCATCATTAGTATTGATAAATGATACATAAACAATCGTCTTGCCAACGTCTTTGAAAACACAGTCATAAATTTCGTTATCTATATGAGAAAAAAAAAAACATGCAATTACAGGCACTGAATATTTTTGAAATTGTTAAAGGAAAATAAGAACACAAGATCTAATCAAGGAGCATCATTGTGCATTTTGATTCAACATCATTTCGAGTCAAGATGTGTGATACCACGCCATAAGAAATCGATTTTTCCGAATGATTGGGCTTCCTGTACTTCTTCTGTACTTCCTTTGATACTTTTAAGTTCAGCTCTTCTAAACTTCTAACATCAAGCAATTGATATACCAATCATGTAATGTTTCTGATGCACGTGAACACACCTGGCAGACGATAATCAAAACGGGCACCATTAATGTCATCTGTGCCTTATTTCAAGTGGGGCTGTTTCCAAAAAAAACATCTGAAAACTCCCGACCAACAAACCAATTGAGTTATTTATTGACCCATTTTGCGTGATTGGTGTTGTCGTACAGACGTTTGTCGGACAGGGGAAAACCATGTGCCGCCGAAAATTCTGTCAATTCATTTTGTAATATACCACTCGCTCCGTGCTGGATAACGACTACGATGGTGATGATCGTGATGACGATGCAGCCAAAAGTAGGAATCGGTGGAGAAGTTTTAGTGTTCTTTATATATCCTGAAGGTGAAAGCGAAATGAGCATGCACGCACCGGCAGAGAAGGACTGGATTGTTATATTGTTGAAGCGTGGAAGTTTCCTGAAAAAATATCTCCTGACATATCTACTACGACACGGTCGATCGACAACCACCAGAAAGCAATTTAAATGTCATTTTTATAAATGTGGTGACCTCACTAACAAATTAATGTTTCGTTTCGATTTGAGGTTTGCTTTCAAAGGAGGGTGAGGGTGATTCAGTGTCTGCCCGCACGTCATATGCCACATGGGAAATTCAAGAATGAAGGGGAAAGGCGTCGAATCATTTCAGGTTTCGTGACAACAGAAAGAAAACCGCACTGTGTTTGAGGGAGGAAGACGGAATGGATGGACTTGAGTCTGCATACTTCAGTGGCTATTTCTATTTCTGCTTGGTGTGTCTAATTTCGTTTCGGCATCGGACCGGTTGCTTGAGAATAATTCGATGAGGTGAACTATTTTCGTAAGAATATTTTAGCAATAAATGTGTATTGGATGGACTAACGTGATGCTACTTGATAATGCCAAGCATTAATGAATCATCTGGGCCATGATGATCAAGGAGTATTTCAAATAGAATAGAATGAATAAATGATGGTTGATTTCAACTGTGTATTTCATAGTATGATTGACCTCCAGTCCGTCATTTGTGACTAAAAACCAATCCAAAATTCAAAATAAATAAATTAAAAACTTTCGTTCCATACTCCAATTAAATTTACAAAGTAGGGATCCTCAGCTACCCTTTTGTTTAATCTACTACTTCTTGAACAAATTGTATTCCGGGATGATTTGGAATGTGACATGAAGAAGAAGAAGTCGAAGGATGATAGTAGAAAAAACTTCGGGAAGCATACAGAAGTTTTTCTTCTAAAAATTCATGCTATTTAATTTAAAACGGTTAGCAGTACTGAGTTGGACTTTCCTTCTACTGCATAATAACACTTTATACACAGCCCAACCCCGTACTGCTTTCCATTTTTATTTAAATTGCTTCTAGAATTTTTAAGAAGAGTTTTAAGAAACTTCTCGTATGCTTCACATGCAATTTTTTCAAATCATCCTTCGACTTCTTCTTCTCATGCAACCTTCATGCCAATACAAGTGAACCAAATTTCAGTTTTGATTCCCTCCAAATCCCAGCTGGGATTCTCTCCAAACCCCAGTTGGGATTCTTACCAAATCCCAATTGGGATATTCTCCGAATCCCAGTTGGGATTCTCTCTGAATTCCAGTTGACCTTCGCTTCGAATCCCAGTTGGTATTCTCTTCAAATTTCAGATGGGATTCTCTCCGAATCCCAGTTGGGATCCTCCCCAAATCCCAGTTGAGGTTCTCTCCATATCCCAGTTGAGGTTCTCTCCAAATTCCAGTTTGAATTCTCTCCAAATCCCAGTTTGGAGTCCCAGTTGCGATTCTCCCCAAATCTCAGTTGGATTCTTTTTCAAACAAGTTGATTCTCTCCAAATTCCAGTTGGAATTTCTCTCTAAATCCTAGTTGGGATTCTCTCCAAATTCCAGCTGAGATTCTCTCCAATTCACAGTTAGGATTCTTTTCAAATCCTAGTAACGATTTTCTAAATCCCAGTTGCGATTCTCTCCAAATTCCAGATGGGCTTCCCTTTGAATCCCAGTTGTGATTCTCTCCGAATTCCAGTGAGGAATCTCTCCAAATTCCATTTGAGATTCTCTCCAAATCGTAGTTGATTCTCTCCAAATCCCAATTGAGATTCTCCAATCCAGTTAGATTCCTCAACCTAGTTTGGATTCCTCCAAATCGCAGTCGGGAAACCAGTTAGATTCTCCAAATCACAGTTGAAATTCTCACAGTTGAGATTCTCCTGAACTCAGTTGAATTCTTTCCAAACCTTGGATTCTCCCAAATTCAGTTGGAATTCTCTACATATGCAAGTTGAGATTCTCCAAATCCCAGTTAAGATTCTCCATATCCCAGTTGAGGTTCCTCCATATCCTTGAGGTTCTCTCAAATCCCAGTTTGGAGTCCCAGTTGGGATTCTTTCCAAATCCGTTGGGATTTCTTTCCAAATCCAAGTCTGGATTATCTCCAAATCCCAGGTGGAATTCTCTACATATGCAAGTTGGGATTCTCTCCAGATCCCAGTTAAGATTCTCCCCATATCCCAGTTGAGGTTCTTCCCATATACCAGTTGAGGTTCTCTCCAAATCCCGGTTTGGAGTCCCAGTTGGATCTCCCAAATCCCAGTGGGATTTCTTTCCAAATCCAAGTCTGGATTCTCTCCAAATCCTAGTTGGAATCTCTCTAAATCCCAGTGATTCTTCCCAAACTTGGTTATCTCTCCACAGCTGAGATTCTCTCAGTTCACAGTTCTGATTCTTTTCAAATCCTTAAGATTCTCTGATTACCAGTTGGGATCTGCCCGAATTCCAGATGGGCTTCCCTTTGAATCCCAGTTGTGATTCTCTCCAAATTCCATTGAGGATTCTCTCCAAATTCCATTTGGGATTCTCTCCAAATCCCAGTTTAGTATTTCTCGCTGAAACCGGCCCACTATTTGCACGAGGTTCTCAAAAATGCCAAAAATTCATATTCTTTCCAAAGCTTTCAGAGTATATAAAGGATCCGAGTTAAATTCTTCAGAAAGATAAACCCTCGTTAGTTATCACGAAATCATTTCAATGGACCCCTTGATTTTTGTCAATTCTTAACTCACCAAAACTGTCATAACTCCAACATTTCTCAACCGATCATAGAGATCAGCAAATCGTTGAAAGAAGAAGCTCAATTTGCAATAATAAAAATATAAGCAGCCATATCGAATTTGGCCGCCATCTTGGATTTCTTTTTGAAACTATTTTTCCGCAGTTTGCAACCGCCAATTTAGAATAGTAAAACATCGATGGGAAGCTTGTATATTGTGCATTGTGTCCGAAAATCTAGGTAATGTTTTTTCTATCAAAAGTTATGCACGATTTACCAAATTTGATTTTGAAGGGCCATCTGACCAATGAACATTATTTTTATTGTTAATATGGTACTACGACGTCAGTTCCTTGATTTATATTGATAAAATAAAATTTTTAAGAACCTCGTGCAAATAGTGGCCCAGTTTCAGTGGGAACTACTCAGTTGTTAATTCTCCAAATTCCAGTTGGGATTCTCTCCAAATTGTAGTTGGGATTCTCTCCAAATCCCAGTTTGGATTCCCTCTAAATCGCAGTCGGGAATCCCAGTTGAGATTCTCTCAAAATTTCAGTTTAAATTCTATTCGAATCCCAGTTGGGATTTTCTCCGAATCCCAGTTTGGATTCTCTCCGAAATGCAGTTGAGCTTCCCTTCGAATCCAAACATGGATTCTCTCCGAATCCAGTTGAGATTCTTCCAAATCCCAGTTGGATTTTCTCCGAATCCAATTGAATTCTCTCTCCATATCCCAGTTGAATTCTCCAAATCCCAGTTAATTCTCTACGAATCCCAGTTGATTTCCTAATTCCAGTTGAGCTTACTGAATTCAGGTGATTCTCCCAATCCCAGTTGATTCTCTCAAATCCCAGTTGGGATTTCCATCCAGTGGAATTCTCCAAATCCCAGTTAAGATTCTCTTCAAATCTCAATTGGGATTCTCTCCAAATCTCAATTGAGATTCTCTCCAAATCAGTTGATTCAAATCCAGTTCGATCTTCCAAATCGCAGTCGGGAATCCCAGTTGAGATTCTCTCCGAATCTCAGTTAGAGTTCTTTCCGAATCCCAGTTGAGTTTCCCTTCGAATCTCACCTGGGATTTTCTCCGAACCCCAGTTAGGATTCTCCCCAAATCCCAGTTGGGATTCTTCTCGAATCACAGATGGGATTCTTTCCAAATCCCAATTGGGATTCTCCCAAATCCTTTTATCTTAAATCCAGTTGGAATTCTCTCCATATGCAAGTTGGGTTTCCCTCCAAATCCCAGTTAAGATTCTCCACATATCCCAGTTGAGGTTCACTCCATATCGCAGTTGAGGTTCTCTCCAAATCCCAGTTTGGAGTCCCAGTTGGGATTCTCCCCAAATCCCAGTTAGGATTCTCCCCAAATCCCAGTCCCAGTTTTTTTTCAAATCCAAGTCTGGATTCTCTCCAAATACACAATTTCTCTGAATCCAGTTGGGATTCTTCCAATTCAGATATTTCTTGAACTGTTGTGATTGTCTTTGAATTTCAGCGAGGATTCTCTTCAAAATCTATTTGAGATTCTCTCCAAATCCAGTTATCTATCCAATTGCAGTTTGATTCCTCCAAATCGCAGTCGGGAATCCCAGTTGAGATTCTCTCCAAATCCCAGTTGGAATTCTCTTCGAATCCCAGTTAAGATCCTCTACGCATCCCAGTTGGAAATCTCCATGTTCCAGTTAGAATTCTCTCCAAATCCCAGTTCAGATTCTCTTCGCATCCCAGTTGGGATTCTCTCCGAATTCCATTTGAGCTTCCCTTCGGATCCCAACTAGGATTCTCTCCGAATCCCAGTTGGGATTCTCCCCAAATCCCAGTTGGGATTCTCTCCAAATCCCAGTTGGAATTCTCTCCAAATCCCAGTCAAGATTCTCTGCAAATCACAATTGCCAAATTCCAGTTGGATTATCTCAAAATCCCAGTTTGGATTCTTTCCAAAACGCAGTCGGGAATCCCAATTGAGATTCTCTCCGAATCTCAGTTGGAGTTCTCTCCGAATCCCAGTTGAGCTTCCTATCGATTCCCACCTGGGATTCTCTTCGATTCCCAGTTGGGATTCGCCCGAATCCCAATTTCTTCGATTCCCATGGGATTCTCCCAAATCCCAGTTGGACTTCCAAATCGTGGAATTCTCCAAATCGTCAAGATTCTGCAAATCACAATTGGATCTTCTCCAAATTCCAGTTGGGATTATCTCAAAATCCCAGTTTGGATTCTTTCCAAAACGCAGTCGGGAATCCCAATTGAGATTCTCTCCGAATCTCAGTTGGAGTTCTCTCCGAATCCCAGTTGAGCTTCCTATCGATTCCCACCTGGGATTCTCTTCGATTCCCAGTTGGGATTCGCTCCGAATCCCACCTAGGATTCCCTTCGATTCCCAATTGGGATTCTTCCCAAATCCCAGTTATTTTTCCAAATCCCATTGGGATTCTCTCCAAATTCCATCTGAGATTCACAGTTACGATTCTCTGCGAATCCCAGTTGGGATTCTCCCCAAATCCCAGTCAAGATTCTCTTCAAATCATAATTGGGATCTCCAAATTCCAGTTGGGATTATCTCCAAATCCCAGTTTGGATTCTCTCCAAAACGCAGTCGGGAATCCCAATTGAGATTCTTCCGAACTTCAGTCTGGAGTTCTCTGAATCCGTTGAGTTTCCTATCGAATCCCACCTGGGATTCTCTTCGATTCCCTGTTGGGATTCTTCCCAAATCCCAGTTGGGATTTTTTCCAAATCCCAATTGGCATTCTCTCCAAATTCCATCTGAGATTCACAGTTACGATTCTCTGAATCCCAGTTGGGATTCTCTCCGAATTCCAGTGAGTGTTCCTTTCAAATTCCATTTGGGATTCTCTCCAAATCCTAGTTGGGATTTTTTTTGGGACTTTCAGTTGGGATTCTCTTTTAATCCCAGTAAAGATTCTCTCGAATACCAGTTGTTATTTTCTCCAAATCCCAGTTGGGATTCTCTCCGAAACCTAGTTGGGATTCTCTGCGAATGCAAGTTGGGAATTCCTCCAAATCTAAGTTGGGATTCTCTCCGAATCCCAGTTGGGATTCTATCCGAATCCCAGTTGGGATTCTCCAATCCCAGTTGGGATTCTCTACGAATCCCAGTTAGGATTCTCTCGAATACAAGGGAATTCTCCGAATCTTAGGATTCTTTCCAAATCCCATAGGTTTCTCTCCGAATCTCAGATGGGAGTCTCTTCGAATCCCAGTTGAGATTATCTCGAGTTCGTTGGGATCTAGCTGAATCCTGAGAATTTCTTGAATTCCATTTGAAAATCTCTCCGAATCCCAGTTTTGATTCTCTCCGAATTCCAGTGTGGATTCTCATTAAATGCTAGTTAAGATTATTTTCGTATTCGAGTTACGATTCTTTCCGCATCCCATTTGGGATTTTCTACCCATTCCAGTTGGGATTCTCTTCAAATCTCAGTTTGAGTTACTTCCATATCTCAGTTGAGATCCTCTCCCTATCCCAGTTGGTTTTTCCTTCGAATATCAATTGAATTATCTTCGAATTTCAGTCGGATTCACTCAGACGTGATTTTCGTCTAATGTAAGCTCGGATTCTCCCTAATCTCATTCTATGGGAACCGCAGTGTCCGTTCCCATCTTTTTGGTCGATGTTTTTGATTGTTTGTGTCTTGCAATTTTTGTTAATTTATGAACTCTTTTTCTTTTAAAGTTGAAAAAATAATATTTTTATTTCAAATAAAATAACTATAAACGCTTTTCTAGCATTCGATTGACCTTGAATCGGGAGGATGAAAACACTAGACCTTCCGCTTAGCCACATTATATCGCCCCAAAACTTGGTACAACATCTGCTGCTGCTTGCGGTTCCTGAAAATGTAGAAATTTCAACAGGACGTTGTTGTCTCCATTTGCCTACCAGACTATGCCATACTATAAATTCCCAAACATGTCTTCCTCTCGCTTTATTGCTGAGCTTCTAATATTTCTCGCCATCGACCAGGCACTCATTGGAGTTTACATTTCACTAGACCTTCGATTCCCGCCTCATGCTAGACGACGGATTCGGGATGGCGGCTGGCAGCATGACATGGCTTTTTGACCATCCAACCCGCACTCCAGGGCTTTTTGACCATCCAACCCGCACTCCAGGGCAGCAGAGGGCCACACGCAGCAATACTGCTACAGTAGTCGGTGCTGTATGAGAGCATGCATCGCCATATGACTCAGCGCTTCCTGTCGATGAGGTCCCAACTGTTGTCCGCCCAACTCTGGTTGCTTATGACCACGGATTCTCCTGCCGGCATGGGTGACTGAACGGAGTTCGATGATAACTGCGAGGTTGCTGCCGCTGTACGAAAGAAACGAACTGGGAGGGAAACCCATTATCCGGAATGAGTCTCGTTTTTTTCGGCAGCTTTCACTAATTTACTGCTAAAATGTTTTATTTTAATCCCCACAAGACCGACGGAAGAAGGTCGGTTCGTACTTCCAAGCAGCCCCCACACTTCACAACCAACTGGTTAGTTCCCGAACAGTATGCTGCGTAGCGAACGAAGTTCGGTGCGCTACCTTGAGCTCGCTGTTCGTATAAAGTACGCCAAAAGCTGTTCAGAACGTAGAAGGAGAAAAGTGCGTTGCGGTTTTGCTCGCACTATCGGCGCTCGACTTCGTGAAGGAGTTTCGATTTTCGTCTACCGGCGGGCATCCGGAAGCTATTCGGGACGTCGTCGGTGGAAAGAGGGACAGGAAATAGTGAAATTTTGTGGCAGTCATTTATTTTCTTGCGGCTCCGGTGAACTTCATCCCCTGGAACTATGAGTACAGAAGGTACGGACTGCTGAGTGAGTTTTTCCTTCACCACGCTGCTGCTGCGGCAGCTTGGTTCAATTGTCAATAGGTACCTACTTCAGGCAACCGCGGCGAGGAGTTTTAGGAGATTCAGTTTCAGTCTGGCGGGTGAAATGGAGTCATCGAGGCGACTCTGCGTGGTAGATATTTTATTTGACTTTGTAATTTTCCGTCGGTTTTGTGGCTAGCCGTAAGTTTGGTGGGAGCAAGCTGTTTCATTTTTCCGCAAACGATGAAATGACAATGGAGAGGAACTTTTGTTCATGAAATATAAATTTCGCTTGTCAGTCGTGCTTTCGCTCAGTTGTTGTTGCAAATAAATTCAATATCGATCGAATAGAATTGATATTCATGCTTCAGGGGGTTCGAATGGGTAGCGAGCGACATTATCTGCTTGCAGATTTTATTTATATTAAGTTTGAATTTTGGTTCAACCTGTTATCGCACATCGCTATTTTATCTGAATGAATACAAAGAATTTAAAAATTTGTTGTTTTTATCTTTGATTAGACAAAAAGCTATGAGCCAAATTCCTATGCGATATCTGATGCCAATAATGCAAAGCAAAATTCAAAGATTTCTTTACATATTTCTATTCACGCAAAAAGCGTTCTCGAATTCGTGAACCACCCAAATACACCGTGATTTTAACCAACTTGGGAATACCAGGCACATTTTATTCAGAACGTTCAAGAAAACTGACTGAGTGCCCGAACTGTGATTTTGTTAGTTTACTGCTCGAACGGTTTATTTAACTGTGGATTCGAGAAACGAATGGATTCGGAGAATCAACTGGGATCGGAGAGAATCAACTCGGATTTGGAGAATCCAAACTGACTCTTCGAATCCAGTTCGATTCTTTTCGAATCCCAGTTGATTCTTCCCATTCCCAGTTGAATCTTCCGAATCCAAGTGGGATTCCTTCCAAATCAGGTGGATTCCTTCCGAACCCCTAGTGGGATTCTTCGAATCCTAGTTGGGATCTTCCGAATCCCAGTTGATTTCCGAATCCCCTGGGATTCTCCGAATCCCTGTTGAGATTCTCTCCGAATCCCTGTTGGATTCTCTTGAAATCCAGTTGATTCTCGAAACCCAGTTGATCTCTCGAATCCCAGTTGGTTTCTTCGAATCCCAGTTACTTCCGAATCGTTGGATTCTTCTGAATCAGTTGATCCAAATCCCAGTTGGGATTCTCTTCCAACCCAGTTGGGATTATCTTCGAAACCCAGTTGGGATTCTCTTCGAAACCCAGTTGGGATTCTCTTCGAAACCCAGTTGGGATTCTCTTCGAAACCCAGTTGACTTTCGAACCCAGTTGATTCTTCTTGAATCCAGTTGATTCTTCGTAACCAGCTGGATTCTTCTCGAATCCCAGTTGATTTTCCCCGAATCCCAGTTGGATTCTTCTCGAACTTGGTTGGAATCTTCTCGAATCAAAGTTGGGATTCTTCTCGAATCCCAGTTGGGATTCTTCTCGAATTCCAGTTGGGATTCTTCTCGAATCCCATTTGGGATTCTTCTCGAATCCCAGTTGGGATTCTTCTCGAATCCCAGTTGAGATTCTTCTCGAATCCCAGTTGGCATTCTCTCGAATCTCAGTGGATTCTCTGAATCTCAGTAATCCTTCGAATCAGGTGGGATTCTCCGAATCTTAGTTGGGATTCTCTTCCAATCTCAGTTGGGATTCTCTTCGTATCTGATTTGGGATTCTCTCCGAATCCCTGTTGGGATTCTCTCCGAATCCCGGATGGGATTCTCTTCGAATCCCGGTTGAGATTCTCTCCGAATCCCGGTGGGATTCTTCCAATCCCAGTGGAGTCTCCGAATCCCAGTTGGGATTCTCCGAATCCCAGCTGGGATTCTCTCGAATCCTAATTGAGATTCTCCGAATCCCAGTGATTCTCTGCTCTCGAAATCCGATGGGATTCTCCGAATCCCGCTGGACTCTCTCCGAATCCCGGTTGGGATTCTTCCGAATCCGTTGAATTCTCTCCGAATCCCGGTTGGGATTCTCCGAATCCCGGTTAGACTCCGAATCCCGGTTGAGTCTCTGACCTTTGGGATTCTCTCCGAACTTAATTGAGATTCTCTCCGAATCCCAGATGGGATTCTCTTCGAACAGTTATAGATTCTCTGAATCCCAGCTGGGAGCCTTCGACAGGATTCTCTCCAATCCGTTGGGATTCTCCGAGTCCCGGTTGGGATTCTCCAAATCCGGTTGCGATTCTCTCAATCCCGGATGGGATTCTTCCGAATCGCTTGGGACTCTCCGAATCCGGCTGGGATTCTCTCCGAATCCTCTGGAATTCTCTCCGATCCCGGTTGATTCTCCGAATCCCGGTTAGGATTCTCTCCGAATCCCGGTTGGGAGTCTCTCCGAATCCCAGTTGGGATTCTCTCCGAATCCTAATTGAGATTCTCTCCGAATCCCAGATGGGATTCTCTTCGACAGTTGGGATTCTCCAATCGGCTGGGATTCTCCGAGTCCCGGCTGGGATTCTCTCCGTCCGGATGGATTCTCTCGAATCCTGGGCTTACTCTCCGAATCCCGGTGGGATTCTCCGAATCCGGTTGGGATTCTCTCCGAATCCGGCTAATCTCTCCGAATCCGGTTTCTTCCGACCTGGTGATTCTCTCAACCCGGTTGGGATTCTCTCCGAATCCCGGTTGGGATTCTCTCCGAATCCCGGTTGGGATTCTCTCCGAATCCCGGTTGGGATTCTCTCCGAATCCCGGATGGGATTCTCTCCGAATCTGGTTGGGATTCTCTTCGAATCCCAGTTGATTCCTTCGAATCCAGCCGAGATTCTTCCAAATCCAGTTGATCTTCCAGATCCCAGCTGGGATTCTCCGATCTCTGAAGCTGGGATTCTCTCCGATCCAGTGGGATCTCTCCGAACTCAGATCCTCCGATCCCAGTTGGGATCCTTCCGAATCCCAGCCGGGACTCTCCGAATCCCGTAGATTCTCCCGATCGTGGGATTCTCTCCATCCCAGCTGGGATCTTCCGAATCCCAGCGATTCTCCATCCCAGCTGATCTCTCCGAATCCTGTTGGGATCTCCTCTCCGAATCCCAGCTGGATTCTCTGATCCAGTGGATTCCTCCGAATCCCAGCTGGGATTCTTCCAGATTCTCCGAATCCCAGCTGAGCTGACCCAGTGGGATCTCTCCGATCCAGTGACTCCGACTCGCTGGATCTCCGAACCCAGTGGTATTCCTTCCGAATTCAGTGTGATTCTCTCCGAATCCCAGCTGAGACTCTTCCGAATCCAGTTGATTCTCCAACTCGTTGGATTTTCCGAATCCCAGCTGGATCTCTCCGAATCCCAGTGGGATTCTCCATCCAGTTGATTCTCTCCGAACTCCAGCTGGATTCTTCCGAATCCCATTGGGACTCTCCGAATTCCTGGAATCCTCTCCGATTCCACCTGCCCAATCCCTGTTGGGTTCTCCGAATTCGTTGATTCTCCGAATCCCTGTTGGATCGAATCCCTGTTACCCGAACTCCTTGATTCTTCCGAATCCCTGTTCGGTTCTTCTATGAACCCAGTTGGGATTCTCTTCGAACTCAGTTGATTCTTCCGAATCCCAGTTAGATTCCTCCTCGAATCCCAGTCTGGGATTCTTCACGAATCCCAGTTGTCCTCCGATCCAGCGTTGATTTCTCCGATCCCAGTTGCAGATTCGAATCCAGCTGCGCTATCCGAATCCCAGTTAGCTCTCCGAATCCCAGTTGATTCTTCTCTGAATCCCAGCCGATCTTCCGAATCGAACTGCAGAGAATCCCAACTGGGATCTGGAGAGAACTCTAACTGGGATTCGAGGAATCAACTGAATTGAAGAGAATCCCAACCGATCTAGAGAAACCGAACAGGATTCGGAGAATCCCAACAGGGATTCGAGAGAGTCCCAACAGGATTCGGAGAATCCCAACTGGATTCGAGAGAAACCGAACAGGAATTCGAGAGAACCGAACTGGATGAGAATCAAGATTCGGAAAGAATCCCAACTGGATTCGAGAGAATCCCAACTGGATTCGGAGATTCCCACCTGGGATTCGAGAGAATGCCAACTGGGATTCGGAGAGAATCTCAACTGATCTGAAGAACTCAACTGATCGGAGAGAATCCCAACCGGGATTCGAGGAAACCAACTGGATTCAAAGAACCAACTGGGATTTGGAGGTCCACGATCGAAGAGAACTCAACCAGATTCGGACATCGATTCAAGAGAACACCGATCGAGAACCATCGATTCGGAGAGAATCCAACTGATTCGGAGAACCAACCGATTCGAGAGAATCCCAACCGATTCGAGAGAACTCTAACCGGATTCGAGAGAATCCCAACCGGGATTCGGAGAGTCCCAATCCGGGATTCGGAGAGAATCCAATCCGGATTTGAGAGAATCCCAACCGGGACTCGGAGAATCCCAACCGGATTAGGAGAGAATCCAACTGTCGAAGAGACTCCAGCTGGATTCAAGAGAATCCTAACTGGATTCGAAGAATCCCATCTGGGATTCGGAGAGAACTCAATTAGGATTCGGAGAATCCCAACTGATTGGAGAGATCTCAACGGATCTGGAGAGAATCCCAACGATTCGGAGAGAATCCCAACCGATTCGGAGAGAATTCCAACCTGAATCGGAGAATCCCAACCGATTCGAGAGTCCCAAGGGATAAGGAGAGAATCCCATCCGACGGAGAGAATCCCAACTCGGTACTCTGGAGAGAATCCCAACCGGGATTAGGAGAGAATCAACCGGATTAGAGAGACCCAACTGTCGAAGAGATCCAGCTGATCTGAAGAGAATCCTATGATTCGAAGAGAATCCCAACTGGGATCTGGAGAGAATCTCAATTAGATTCGGGAGAACTCAACTGGATTCGGAGAATCCCAACTGATTCGCAGAGAATCCCAACTGGGATCTGAGAGAACTCACATGAGATCTCGGAGAGAATCCAACTAGATTCGGAGAGAATCCCACCTGAGATTCGGAGAGACTCCCAACTAGGATTCGGGAAGAATCCCAACCGGGATTCGGAGAGAATCTCAACCGGGATTCGGAGAGAATCCCAACAGGGATTCGGAGAGAATCCCAAATGAGATACGAAGAGAATCCCAACTGAGATTGGAAGAGAATCCCAACTAAGATTCGGAGAGAATCCCAACTGAGATTCGAAGAGATTCCCAACTGAGATTCGAAGAGAATCCCAACTGATTCGAAGAGAATGCCAACTGGGATTCGAGAAGAATCCCAACTGATTCAGAAGAATCCAACTGGGATCTGGAAGAATCCCAAATGGGATCTGGAGAAGAATCCCAACTGAATTGAGAAGAATCCCAACTGGGATTCGAGAAGAACCAACTTGATCGAGAAGATCTCAACTGATTGAGAAGAATCCAATCGATTCGAGAAGAATCCCAACTGGGATTCGAGAAGAATCCCAACTGGGATTCGAGAGGAATTCCAACTTGGATTCAAGAAGAATCCCAACTGGGTTTCAAGAGAATCCCAACTGGGTTTCGAAGAGAATCCCAACTGGTCGAGAACCCAACTGGGCTGGAAGAATCCCAACGATTTGAGAGAACCCAACTTGATTCAAGAATCCCAACTGGGATTCGAGAAGAATCCCAACTGGGATTCGAGAAAAATACCAACTGGGATTCGAGAAGAGTCCCAACTGTCGAGAATCCCAACTGATGAGTAACAACTGGAGAGAATCCCAACAGGATGAGAATCAACTAGGATTCGAGAATCCAATTAGGAGTTCGGAAGGAACCACCGGATTTGAAGGATACGATTAAGGAATAACTGAATGGGAGAATCTCAACTGGATTCGAAAGAACTGAACTGATCTGCAAAGAATCCCAGTTGGGATTATTTCCCATTCCCAGTTGGAATTCCTTCCGAATCCAAGTTGGGATTCCTTCCGAATGTCAGTTGAGATTCTCTCCGAATACAAGTTGGAATTCTCTCCGAATCCCAGTTGGGATTCTCCGAATCCTAGTTTGATCCTCTCCGAATCCCAGTTGGGATTCTCTCCAAATTCCAGTTGAGATTCTCTCCGAATCCCAGTTGGGATTCTAAATCCCAATTGGGATATTTTCTGAATCTCAGTTGGGATTCTTTCCAAATCCCAGTTGGTATTCTCTCTCATTCCCAGTTGGGATTCTCTCTCTCTCTCTTCGAATACCAGTTGGGATTCTCTTCGAATCCCGTTGACTCTTCGACCTGTTGATGCTCGAATCCAGTTGATTCTTCGAATCCCAGTTGGGATTCTTCGAATTTCAGCTGATTCTCTTCGATTCAGTTGATTCCTGCGAATCCCAGTTGGGATTCCCTTCATCCTCTGATCCTTCGAGTCTCTAGTTGATTCCTCGAACCAGTACTTAAAGAGAATCCCGACTGGAATTCGGAAAGAATCGTAACTGGGATTCGAAGAGAATCGCAAATGGGAGTAGAAGAAAATTCTAACTTCGAAAATTCGGATATAATCTCAACTAGGATTCGGAGAGAACCTTAACTGACATATGAAGGCATTTTTGTGGCTGTGTAACTTTCACTAATCTGCGTGTTATTCTAAAAGGTGCCCGTTTTGTGTGAATGCAATTCGAGTTTGAGGAAACATAATGAATAGAGATGGTTATTGACATATATGATTGATGGTATGATTGATAAGAGAATTAACTAATCTACTGATACTGATTATAACTACATCAGTATCTGTAGATTAGTTAATACTATAACATATCATCAATCATAAATGTTAAACTAATTTTGAAAGCTAGAGGAATAACGAACTCGTTTTAACATGTCGTCCATAAATGTCATTGTAGGATTTCAATTCAATAATATCCTGTCAGTTGAATTAAAATATTTATACAACCGGTTATTAAATTCCCATGTTCATCATCCCTCAGGACTTGCCTGCACAATTTGAGCAATGAATATGAATCATCTTGCGGTGGTCGTAAATCTTTCCTCCGACCAACGAACTTCGTCGTGCGTGATCCTTGTCACGCCACATCCCTCACATTGTGCCGGCGTACTCAATAATTAAGTGGCATAAATGTTGCTCAAATTATGACAGAATTATCCCTCATGGCGCTAATGAATATTCATTGTCGCACTACAACATCCGCACCGGCTGGTCTTCTGTCTTCCATCACCACCGCACTGCCAGTCACCACGCACCCGGAGTCGTAAACATCCTGACTGTGCTGCACTATTAAGAGAATCCTTACTGGACCCGACGTGTCAACCTTGAAAGATGGAACAAATTGAATGAATAATTTGTCTTCATTTCGTCCTGCATTTCGCCTGCTTTCACAGAAATGCATTAATTCTCGACCCTGCTTGTTTGTTTGAGCGACCGAATGGAAACGACAATATGTAGGTTTCTGTCCTTTAATCCATTTTCCTTTCCATTCTGACTTGGTTCAACATTGGAATGGCAGGATGTGCCTTGAGGGTGCAATTGCACTCTCCTCCTTCTGCAAGGGCCGCGACCGACTTCGGCAGCTGTTGTTGTTTAGTTTGACCTCAACAAGTAGAGCTGGAACTCGATCCGATTTTAATTGTGTTTGCTATGCGTCCAATGACCTGAGGCGTTCTGAAGCGCACGGAAAGGTGTGTGCCCTGCCACTGCACTCTCTTGCTCAAGGCACACCTCCGCAGAAACGGACTTATTCCAGCTGGTTGTGCACCCACGCGACCCAACGAGTTGTTGATATGATAAAATGTAAAAAGCGAGCCGTTGGAAATAATAGCAGCAATTATGATTATTAATTTAATAACCGATGCAAACGCGCTCGGTCGGCTAGCATTTGTTCAACGCTAGGGGAGGCGCAGTAAGGCCTACCTGCAGCACGAGAGCTATTGTCCGTGTAACAATCGACATGATTGAACTTCCTGTGACCACACTTCAGGTTCATAGATCGGCAAAGAGATAAATGTGGAACGCAGACCGACACTTGTTCGCTGTCCCGGAGGCCCGGCGAGCAGCGCGTGGCGTGTCATCAGCACCAGCAGCGTCCGTCCGGACAACAAAAATGAAACGGCAACGGAACGAAGGACGGTGCGTGTGCGCGACAATTGCACAGTGGTCGGCGAGGTTTGTCCTTGCCCAGCAGGGGCCGAACTGGTCCGGCGGACACTGAACCATTCAGGTGATATCGAGTAGGTTGCGGAAAGTGATTTTCCGCCCGCCGAATGAAAACTTCATAAACCATTCCACCTGCACAATGATGAATTGCACAACAAAGCTGAAATATTTCGATAGTTGTTAAAACAAACATCATTTGTCCCGCGGGCTTGTCATCGGCTGCATTAAATCGCGTAGGTAGATTGATTGTTTGGTTAAATCGTGTTGGGGCAAGTAGCCGCAACGCTGATAAATTATTATTGCTATCATTGGGAAACATTATTTTGTTCTGCTTGTTCATCCAATACCATAATGGCTTCTCAAAGCGTGCTGCTATCGGGAAATGCTTTGTAGAAAAAATCTACATTTGTCCGCGTTGAATCCGCTTCCGGTTATAATGGCACTATCTGTGATTCCCACATGGTGAACGAGCACTAAATTAGAAGGTGTCGGAATTAATGTTTGCACATGATTCATGGTAATTGATTTGCTTCAATTGTTTGTTTGAGTAATAAGCGATAATTGGATCAATTAATCCAGTAAAAAAGCACTAGATATGACACTTGACAGATATTTTTTGGTCAGGTAACATCAGAATTAATTGGATCTTTTTGACTTTCTGTACATAATACTTGAGCAGTAAGAAATAAAATTGAAACTAGTCAAACTTATCCAGTTTGGGGGTTGATGTTTGTGCAGTTTGGAATTCGAAACTAAGTGTGAGAAAATATGCATAGCGGGTTCGGTGTTGAAACAAGAAAAATTTGGCTAATACAACATTTCAGCTTTAACAGTTATGATCAGTAAAATATACTTGCAAAGCACTACTCAGTCACTTTGAGGGAATCAAACAGTGTTGGACCTCGATTTTGTCACGGCCCGATTTTTGTTCATCGATTTTGTCTACCACCGATTTTATCACGTTTTCGACCCGATTTTAGCCATTCCCAAAATTTTTGTCATTCTTTTTATATTCGTAAATAATACTACAAACAACATTGCTTTTCATGAAATAACTTTCACCGCCTGAAGTTTATTAAGATCGACTTCTGAGTACCTGGAAAATATTCTGTAGCTACTCGACAAGAAATAACGGATACTGATCACGCATTTGGCCTTCCAAAGCATAAAATCTTATATTTGTGGAAAGAATTAAAATTAAAATTTTTTTTTCAATTTTATTTGATACCCAGTTTTATCACCCCAAAATTCACAGGGGTGATAAAATCGGATATTAATGTGTTGGTCTATTGAAAACTTTAATCTGTATTTTTGTTGTCTTTGTCGAAATTGAAGCGTCTGTTTGAGTATTTGCACAATTTATGTCAAAAAGAATAAACTCTTCAACGACGCCCGGAGTGCAGTGCAAGACTCATTGATAATTCACAAGATAGGACAGCTGGGATAATATGCGCTGTGAATTTTAAATCACTTGTAATAAATTTTTCAAGCTTATACCTCACAGTTCATGGATACGGAGAATTGAAACTTCTGGAGAAATTTATGAGACGGCTTTTAGTTTATCCTACATTATTTGAACAGTTAGCATAGCATGCTCATCCCTTCACATTATTTGAAAAGTTCTAAAAATCTAAAAACTTGAATTATGAAACAGTTTTTTGAACATGTTTTTTGATAATCTTGGGGAAGTTCTTGGAGTTATAATTAAATGATTATTTTCTGGTGTGTGGGGAATTTCGAAGTTAATACTGAATCCATAGAAATCTGAATTATTTTGGTGAAAAATCAGAAGGACTGTGAACACTAGCCGTAGCAAGGTGGACAACGTAAGATCATCGTTCCGATTGATCTTTCTGCTGTCGTCAAGCGATTGTGTTTTCAACTTTGCAGAAATTTCTCCTCGGAAAAGAATAATGGTTTTAGAAGAATTGATTTATTTTCAATAATGCATATTTCCCATCACTAAAGCGCAATGCAGCAAAACAGTGACAGAAACGACAATTTGACCCATATATTTTCTGTCATATCTTGCCGTTTCCGCTGAATTGCGTTTGGGTAATGTGACCAGACATTTTTCATTACATTTTTCAACTCATTTTTTCAAAGATTCACTAATTTGAAAAAGAAAAAAAGCCTCACAAATATCTTTAAATATTTTTTAGGCCAGATTCTATGCAGAACGCACCTTTAGCGTGTTCATTTTCAAGCCATTTACGTAATATAGATAGGTGTCCCGCGTTTCGCAGGAAGCTGGCTGGTCACATTACGTTTGGGGCTCAAGCGCAACAAAATCAAAATCTTGAAAGAAAATTTCACTCGGCTGGCTACCCGTTTGCACTTTAGAAAAATATTGCTTCGGCTCAACCTTCTCTTCTTTAAAATTGTGTTTCTGAAAAGAGCTGATTAATTTACAATTAATTCGCCTTTTGAATCAATAACAACAACCACTCGATAGTTTGGATTCGAAAAAAAATGTGGCCTGAGCTGCTTGCTCGCGCGCCCGATTCATTTTGTTCGAAAATTGCTGCAGGAAATTCTTTTCCCACCATTCCCATCATCGCGACGTCGTGGGTCGTGTGGTCTTCGTCGTCAGCATCAACAGCACTCAAGTGAAATTTTCTCGCAACAATTCGGACTATCAGTTGGCTGTTTCACACACGATAGCGTTTGTGGCAGTCATGGCAGCAGCGGTGGAGAACATTTTTGCCACGGTGACGTCTGAAGTACCATCAAATATACTATATTATAATATAATATATTTGGATACAGATACTTTCAATCCAATCCTCACTGTCTCGCGGCGATTAATCTCTAAAATCCTCGCGGTGATTAATCCCGATAATATCGATATCGGTGGATTGCGAATGCGATATAATGATAAACGTACCGCTTCTTTGGACACCAGCACTTCTAATCGCTTGCTTGAACAGTAGATTCGAGATGCTTCAATCCATTCAAGGTTACAAATGAAGTCGAAATTTCATCCGCAACAACCCTTTCACTTGATTTCAATCCACCAAACTATACACGAATCAGCCGTATCAGTTTCGCCGTAAAGCATGTTCTAATATGATTTAACACAGCGGTTCTCAACCCGGGATACTTGTACCCCTGGGGTACCTTTGCTGGCTCCAGGAGGTACCTCGGAAAAAAAATGTGTATTGGCGAATTTTGAAACTGTACACACCTTATTTTTTTTACCGGGATCTCAGCAAAATGTTAAACTTTCACTGAGTTTCGCACAGCCGTGCCTCAGCAAACATGTTTTTTGCCGAGATTTTGTCAAAATTGCTGAAAATCAGCAAAAAATTTTACGAAAATCAGCTAATCAAAAGTCATTTTGGGGATATCAGTTTTTATTTTGCTGGGCAGACGGCCGTGGATTTCTGTGAGCTGCAGAATTAAAACTGAGTGTGCATACAGTTACGGTACATGATACTGAACAGTGAAAAGGCTAATGTGAATCTTTCTCACCACAACCGGTAACACAGTATATGGAGTAAATTCATTAAAGGTATTATTTGGTAAATATTCATAACTAGTGAGGGTGAGCAGTGTGTCCTGTGGACAATTTCCCAGAAGTTAATACGGGATCTAAGATAAATCTGCAATTATTTTGGTGAGCTAAATCATAAGGCGCAGCTGCGAGGTAGACGATGGACAACGTAAGGTCATCGTTCCGATTGATCTTTCTGCTATCGTCAAGCGATTTTGTATTGTACTTTACAGAAATTTCTCCTTGGAATAGAATGATTGTCCTAGAAAGAATGGATTTATTATTAATGCGCATTCCCCATCACTAAAGCGCAACGCAGCGAAACAGTGACGGAAACGACAGATTTGACGGTCAACCCATGTATTTTCTGTTTACATTCGCCAATTCCGCTGAATTGGTGTTTGGGTAATGACCAGACATTTTCATTGCATTTTTCAATTTGATTTTTCAAAGATACATTAATTTGTGCAGCCTCACAAATATTTTTAAATAATTTTCTAGGCCAAATACTATGCAGAATGCACTTTTTTCAAGCCAATTACGTGATATATGTAGTTGTCCCGCATTTTGCTGGACGCTGACTGGTCACATAACGTTTGGGGCTCAAGACCTACAAAATCAAAATCAGAATCTAGAAATAAAATTTCACTCGACTGCTACTGACGCCATCCACGCGAACACATTTTGAAGCGTCTCATTTTGTTCGAGAATTGCTGCAGGAATTTTATTCCCACCGACGACGTGGGTCGTGTGGTCGTCAGCATCAACAGCACTCAAGGAAATTTTCGCACAATAATCGGACGATCAGTTGGCTGTTTCACCACCATGGCGTTGTTGGTCAGGCATGGCAGCAGCGATGGAGTAAGTTCTTCAACGGTGGCGTTTGAAGTACCATCGTTTGCCAATCATCAGTGGAAGCAACTGCTGAGCCTAGCAATTTCTTGCTAATCCAATCTATTGAGTGTTGCGGTTATGATTCAAAATGAAGATTATTGGAGATTAATCGGTTCTTTTCAGGACAGGGTTGAGCCAAGACGAATTTTGTCCAGTGCTTGGTCAGATGTATTCGCATGAATCGCAACAGTAACAGACAAGTAAAATTTTTCTCACAATATTCTGATTTCGGTTTCTGCTGTTGGCAGCAGAATCACAAGCGCGCGTCGGAGGGAGTTGCCACAAAACTTAGCTTGATAACATCAATAGCGCACTGGAAATTTTCTTAAGATTCTGATTTGGTTTGTTACTGTAAGTGATTGGGAGAGAGTTATTGTTTAAAAACAAATCGGCTCTTTCCAAGTCCACAAGAAGATTTTAGCCGACATAGTTCTTCAAAGTGCAAATTATTTTGCTGAGTTAAAAAAAGTCAAAGTCAAATCGTTTGGCGACGAAAATGGTGTCTGTAGATAAAAAGCGTGTCAGAGGAAAAACTCTGAAAATAAATTGGCATAGAATTTTTTCCTTTGTTGTGAATTTTAGATGACATAAATGGTATCAGCAACATTCGTAAATTTCCTCTCATGATTATGATTTTAGTTGGCTTCGAATAATTGAAGCTTCCTCTCCAACGCACTTCTGATTCTGATATCATAATCAACAAAAGAAAATCAGAATCTGAGAGATAATTCCACTTGGTTGCTTACTGGCGCCATCCAACTATTAACTGCAACAAACCAGAGCCACAACCGTGCGAGCCAATTTCACCAGAGCACTGCTGATGCTTACGACAGCCACTAGTTTGTCGCTGAAAGGCTACAGATGCAGGAAACCATCGTCATCGATGCCGTTTGGTTGAACTCCATTTGTCGAATGCCGTTTGGCATTGAGGAGGAAGAGTGAGAACTGAGAAGTAAGACAGAAAAGTGAGAAGTAAAAAGGGGAACAGAAAAGTGAACCAAGAACAGAGAACTTCCCCTCTTCCTTTTGTCCTTCTTCTTTCTTCCTTCTTCCTATTTTCTTTTCCTTCTGCCTTATCCATTCTTCCTTCTTCTTTCTTTCCTCCCTATTCTTCTTCATTCTTCTCTTTCTTTTCTTCTTCCTTCTTGATTCTTCTCAATCTTTCTTCTTTTTTCCTTTTTCCATCTTTCTTTACCTTTCATCCTTCTTCCATCTTTCTTTCTTTCATCTTCCTTCTTTTTCTTCCTTCTTCTAATTCCTTTTTCCTCCTTTCTTTTCCTTCTTCCTTCAAGATTTTCATCTTTCTTTTATTTTTTCCTTCTTCTTCTTCGCTTCTTCCCTCTTCCTTTTACCTTCTTCTTCTTTGATTTTTTCTTTTCTTTAAACCTACTTTTTGTTTATTCGTCATTCAAATATAATGTTGTTTGCATTTTGCATGCCAGTCCAAACCTGCATTTTTGCCTACTCTAAACAGGACAACGTTTGCTGAGTCAACTTGTTTTCTATAACAGCAGTTCTCAACCTTTTCCATGAGTGGTACCCTTCAGACCATTGCATAACTTGAGTGTTCTCTAGTTTTGTTAATGAAAATATAACTGCAAGTGTATGCTTCTGCGGCAAACATTTTGTTGATAAAATTAGTGGGTAGATTGATTTCCAATCTGGTTTAAGATGCTTTCCTAACTTCCCTGAGTAAGAGACTTCCAACGTGTAGGCCCAAGATTATATAAACGCAAAATAATATCTTGACTGTGAAACATTGCAGTTGAAGAAGTACTTAATCAAATGCCATGGTAAAGCCTCAGGGGGTGTGATGTTAATGTAGAAGAAAAAATTAGATTCCTGGAGAAAATTAGAAAACTCGATTATTTTTATAAGTTTCAAAGATATTTTGTAAATATGGGATCCTGAGCAATATTTTAATCAATATTCCAGGAATAAAATTTTTTGTTTCAGTGCAATTTTTATTTATTCTGTGTGTTGACAAAATGTGCTGATAACTAGCCGTTTGAAATAATGGTTTTGAAAATGGTTTAAAAATTGAAGTGGTAGGTAATTGAGTAGACGTTTTGAAAACTGTCATTTAGTGAAAAAAATTGCTTATGGAGACATTTTAATTTTAAAGAATGCTTGCGTAGCTCCCTCTTGTCAAAATGCTCTATGTCAAAATTAGTGTCCAGTTTGCAAAATTAGCCTCGTCTAACGGTAATGTTCCTTTGTTGTGCATAAGAATGGCGCATGCTGTTGAATCTGTTCTGAGTAAAATAATTTTGTCGTATTAATACGTTTATTATTTGGTAACTTACTAATGAACTGAATTAAGTTTGAAAATTAATTTTAATTACCACTAAAATTGAATAACGTTCACTTAACCACAGGTCACGAAGCCCCCTTCTGCCACAAACAGCAAGCACGCGAGCATAGCTTTACAGAAGGTAGTAGGATCTTCGTTTTTACTCTTGGTAGAATAGAAAAGCTGAATAAATGATCAGATGTTGAATCGCTCTTGAAAAAGTTTATATATTTAGTATTACTTATTTCTAATTAACAACGATCGCCATTACGCATTTTTGTCTTCAGGTACCCCTAGAGTATACAATGTACCCTCAGGTTGAAAACCGCTGTCATTACATAAAATTGGTCAACAGCAATGTGGTATATTTTTATCGTCTTTTGGCTTTTCGTCAGTTTGATTGCTTTAGTTTTCATCCTCGTTCTATGGTTATATTGAATGAAATCAAGTTTAGAATTCGATTCTCACAGTGAATTTTTCATCAATGCGGTTTGGTGATTTATGTTTGAACAACATTTATAACGTGTTCATAAAAATAAAGTATTGACAAGAAAAGGAGGTAAATGTAGTCCATACTCACTTGAAACGAACGTTTGTACGTAACCAGAGCATGCTTATGCTGCCACCCACCGAACGTGAGATCGTTGAGCTCCGTGGCCGGCAAAGGCTCTTTTCTAGGCGGTCTGAATTCTTATCCTCAAACACCAAATCCGCACCAGCCGACCACTTAGCATTGGACAAAGAATACCAACTTAACCAATTTAAATTCAAAACCCAATTCCAAATACTAATTCTAATTCATCAATCCATCAACTAACCTCAAGGAGATATCTGGTATGAATTCCATATAATGGCCAATCGCTAGTCGTCAACTTCATACAGGTAGCCTATTGGTTTTCAACTCCTGTTGTTCATCAACCAATTATCAGTACAGAGGCCTAACGATCTGAAAGTGACGCCACTCAATATTTAGTCCTAGCTTTTGGGATCTAATTCTAATTAAATTAAAACTATTTACAATTGGAAAGATCTGACCTTATTCCTGAATTCTCACCCGTCATGCATCGACGATTCTGCAAGCAAAAAAATCCTACATCCTCGACGAAGCGCTTGGGTCACTCAACATCCAGGCGCGACGGCGTTCATTGTGCAGCGCGCAAAGCTCAACCCGATAGAACGTCCGTAAGCTTACCGACGATCACCTTTCATACAGGTTGACGATGATGAAGCCACCACACAACGATTCTTGCTTTAGTTCGGTACTAGAAAGCTGTGAGAGATTCAAGTCGATGACTAACGTATCGTTGATAAATCGCAGGAGCCTTACGTGGCGCAGCGGGTTGCGTAGCGCATACAGAGAGGAAGCTTTTAAGGTGAGATAGACGATGCGGCGACTAGGGTGACCTGACCAAATATTGTTCACCGCCAAATTCGACCCCCATTATAAGCACCGCGATGACCAGCGGGTTTCACCTGGCTAGCGAATAATTTTCACTTACGAAATTGAACACATTACACAATTTGGTCTTGACTCTATAGTAACAGGAGGTTTTTCACCTCGTCAAGGTGTGCACAAAAAACCAATTATTTATTACTTAAGAGTGGCAGCAGGAGAGCATGAGCATTATGACTTCAATTCAGTAGTTGCTACTCCGTGATTGACTGAAATTGCGAAATTGGTACAGAGAACACAATGATCGGGGCTTGGGTACTAGCCCATTCTTCAATGTACACGTTTCGGGAGCTCCAAATATTTAAAGTCGATAACGGCGTCGAGCCACGTCCTTACGGTGAAGGATTGTTAGTCCGACTTTCGTTGCTACTAGAGACTGAGATACCTCTGACCTCCATCGATTGGTTCTTATAGATTCTGCTTCTTAGTTACAAAGGATAATTGACTGGATTCATTTGATAAGTGGATGCGATCTAGGGATGGGAATAACACCATTACTTTTGGTCCGACCGCGCGATCGACCTAGCTGTCCAGACAAGAGATATCACGCACTGAACTGATTTCTTCATTACTGGCCGCGCAATGGTGAAACATATTACTTCGGACCGCGCTGATCCGTTCTAGCTGTCCGAAAGAGAGATCACGCACTGAACTGATTAATTTTCATTACTTCGGCCAGCGCAATGCAGAATAATACTTTCGGCCCACCGCGCGATCATCGTTTTTGTCCAAACAAGAGAGACCACACACTGAACTCTAATATTTAGCAAACTGTTAAACGCTATTTTTTGGTCGTTATTTACAAAATATAATAATTTGCATTTATGTTTTCTCCTTTCATTTGTTGTTAAATCTCTAGTTATAATTCTCAAATAGTTTTAAGATTTTACAAAATGGTTTCTTAAAATCTTTTCTTTGTCTTTTAGCAGACTTTAGACACCGAACTATGCAGCTGGACGAATCGAACGAGAATCAACCTAACCCAAACTAGGAATTCTGCGTATATTAGATTCTACTGACACGTCACTCATCCCATCTCAATTATTTCCAATAACTTCACACCATCTACAATGTCATTTGCCACTTCTCACTTCTTCAGGGTTTGCATGAACTTGCTCTCAATAGATAACGATAACAACGACAAAAAGGTAAAAACTGTTCTGAATCATAACAAGCCATAGATAACAAATTTATCAAACTTGTAAACAATTGCGAAAAAAAAATAGAATCCGATAGGCAGCTCCACAGAGAAGTGATGACTCTCACTTTGTTCTCGCTTATTTTGTGTTGAGGGACGCACAGCTGTGTGTAGAACAAGCTGAAATGCATCATCAGAACCAGGGCTCTGCTGCGTTTGGAGCCTTTTAAAAGAAATTTATCATGAGGTATAGCTCTCCTGAACAGGCTTGTAATGTCATCTGCATGTCATTTGACTAATTTGTTCATAACTTTCTTCGAAACCAAATTTACTTCATAATTTTAGATGCACGTATAACGCTTGAGTAGTGCTATGTTTTGAAACTAAAGGTACATTGCCTCTAAATATAACATCTGGAGGCCACAGAGAGTGAAGTCTCCAAATGTCACGTGTCATTTGACATAATGTCATTTGAATGACATTTTTACTCCCACGCTCCCAGATTATTATTTACAGCAATGTCTTGTTAGGACAAAGTTGTAGCCACACTTAAGCGCTTTCATAAGTTTGCCATACTTGATAGTTGATAGCCAACTACTGAAAAAAGTTCAGGGAAAAATTATGAAAAGAATGCAAATGACATTTACAACACTGTTCCTGAACTGTTCTTTATCATGACAGCTTGCGAAAAAAAACGCCTGTCACGATGTGCTATATATCGTATTTGTATAAAGAGATGATAAGAGAGACTTTCATCTTCTTTTGGTTTCAATTCCTGCACTTCTTGCTTCTCACTTAAGCCAGTCCATTTAGAATCCGGAATAATAAAACACACCTATGTATCTAAGTAACGAATTGATACAAATAATGTTAATACATTAAAACAAAGGTAATTTACTGTACTTTTTGGGCACCAACACAAACCATTTTAGATTTCAAGTGACAATTCGCACTTTCTTTCGCTCCTCTTATCAAATGCTACACACCCTCCGAGACAACTACCTTGCAGCACATTTGCCCCACATTTTGTCATCTGTACACATAAAGGCAAATTTTAAAGCATAAAGGCAAACTTAATCTTCGTGGACAACTCACATGTAGATTTTGTACAGGAAGCTGTCCAAATCCATTTGACGTAGGTTCCACAGTCGATGAGCAGGATCATCAACGGGGGTGCAGAATATTTTCCCCTCTCGGCTTTCATCTGAATAATTTTGACTCGCTGCACGAAACACCATGAAAATTTATACCACAGAAAGTGAGCGCCTAGGGAAGTCAAACCTGCAAAATAATTCTTACAGCGATTACTTTCCCCGCGCACCTGCAATAAAACGAATGATTCCGATTCTAAACTGTACAGAGCTTCTTCATAAACACTTTTTACTTACTTTTCACCACTCACTACTACTTCACATCACAATAGACTTAATAAGAAAGGTATTAGCAAGGCACATCTGAAGTGCTTAATGGTACTGAAATTATACCCACGGCACATACGAGCGTTCAAGTTGAACGATTGCGATTAAGCGACGTTACTGATGGGAGGCATTTTGGGATTCTTGCATAACTGGTTGATAATTTCACGGCTGGAGCAAAGGACTTGGATAGGTACTCTGCTTGTTGTTGATAATACGAAAGTTGAAACCAACTATTCACCGATGAAAATATATTTGGTTTCGAACTAAGTAGGCATAGACACAAGCATTTGACCAGTTGAATGTGCTTGAAGACTGCATGTTCCAGCCCCTATTTGCACAACAGGCTGGTTACGGGCCGAGGTCCACGTAGCGGTTTTGTTGTGTGCACGTTGCGTCTACGCAGCATTTCCAGCATCAAATGGAGTAATCATACACTTCATGCATAACTACATTTGATGCTAGGTACCTGTTTGGACGCTAACAACATTTGCCTTATCTCCACTTGTGATTAAACTAACGCGATCCAATATCCTTTGCTTTCCATCTGGTAAAAGGGGAATGTCGAATAGTGAACAACAAGAGTAGCTCACTTCGTCGACTTCCTCTTTGATTGTGCGACAAGCAGGAATTTCAGTTTATCACCCAGAACGCAAGTTCGCACATTTCTATCGTTCTGAGGTGATAAAGCACAAATAAATCTGCTGTTTGTCACTTTGAGAGTATAAAAGAGGGAAGTCGACGAAGAGAATCCTCTCTAGCGACATTCGCCCTTATTCCAGATAGAGCTTGATCTATGGATTGACGTTCTTCTTGCTGCTCACTTGGCTGCCAAGACCACTAACGCATTTACCGTTCTTTTCGCTTCTTCATATCCAGTTGCATGGTACGTTTAAACAAAACACTTTCTCTATGGCTGCATTCTCCTGGAATTCTTATTCAGTAACAAAATTACGATTCTTTCAGCATATCTTTGACAAATCCAACTCATAACATCCAATGTTATCAAGAGTGATACAAGAATACAGTTTAAAAACATTCACATCTGTTGAAAACCTCTATAACTGTGGATATACAACAGTAAAGCACATGTGAAGATTGGACAAATCAGGCATCCGAAATATATTCAATTTGCTAAAAAGAGCTAACCGCGGTGGAGGTTGGTACCTTCGGATTCTGATGGCTTTTCCGCAAACGTGACCTTTTTAAGTGGTCTTGTTCTGTAGGGGTTATCACGCTCATTCAGAGAATAGGACAGGGTCTGGTCCCCTCCAAGACACGTGGATTCTTTTTCGCAAATTTCATATCATTTGTCCTTTTTGAACATGTGCTGTGCATATGCACAGCCAAGATGTTTAAACGAAAGTTGCTGGTTGTTGAATAATATGCTATTAATTGTTCTATAACAGAATAAAAAAATATTTAAACTATAATTCAATGATTTTTTCATTATTTTTTTCAGGTAACACACTTTCATCGTTATCCAACGATCGTTACTAAGGAATGGTGAAGTCGGGGTAAGAAAATCATGATTTAAAATAATACGTCATTGGCGGCCTAACACACTGTGATTTTCCATTCGCAATCGACTCAGCCTAATTTAACCCCGGACCCAAACCGAAAGTCTAACAGAACCAGAAATAAATATAACAGTTAAATAAATATGGCCAATAGTTTAACGCGCATATGGCTCGGATGTGGAGTATTCCTGACATATTCTGAGAACACTTGCTTTAAGTCTCTATGCAATCATTCATAACCAGTAATAATATTCGTGAAGTGTAAAGAAACCAAAATTGGTAAAACCAACAAAATCCACACACAAACTTTTAAATTAACCTTGTTCAAAAGAGTGGCATCTCCCGGGAGAAACGGCTCACTTTTCCCCATTGCAACTAAACGTCTTTTTTCAACCCAGAAACAAGCCACCAAATTGCAATCAATAGCGTCATCGTTTAGCAATACGTAACTGAACGAAGTATACTGATAATAAGAATTTTACAGAAACAGGAGATTATATATTTTTGTATAATTTTAGTAAAGTATATGTATAAAAAGCGACGGTTGCGTGCAATACTGGCACAACTAAAAACATCGATTTTGATGACAAAACACGAAAAATGGTATAGAGTTTCACCTAACAAAGACCCAGGTCGAAATGTACAATATATCTAAAGCTACGCGTATTTTAAAATTTACGATTTTTTGAAAAGTTCATATAAATCCATGAAATTGTTGATTTTTTTCAATTTTCTTGCTGAAAAACACAAAACTAATCCATTTTTATGAACACATGCAGAAAAAATAATTCAGGTTGAATTAAACACAGAAATATAATAATGTGTCTTTTTTCGAGTCATAAATTTGAATGGTCAGGTGCGATTAAAACGGCCCTTTTTTTAAAAAACCATCGATAAATGAGCGAAAGGGTCCACAATGTTATTGCAAACGTGCTTAATCATAATAGACCAGTATCTAAAGTTAGTTTAGATACGATTGGATCACCAGAACATCACTTGTCATAAGACGAGTTTGTACCATATTATTTAATTCCACCACTTGATAGGTACAATCACGTGGTTGAATTAAATGGGATGGTACAAACTCGTCTTGGGGGCAGCAGGGCTTGACGATCCCTCCCCAGGCCATCTGCGAGTTGTGGGGCTTGCCTAGGATGTGGTGGGGTTTGACAGTGGGCCCTGTTAAACCTCTAAAAAAAGCTGCATGTATCCGCAAGTAGGCTCCACCAAAGCGACCGTGTGCCGCTCAAAGCGCACAAGCCCAAGTCCTGGTGTTAGGTGGGACGCTAAACAGCCCTGACACGACGGCCCTCCGACGAGACAGGAGGTTTGCGCAGGCCCAATAAGCCGCCTAGAAAACCAATCATTACGAACAATATAAGAGATAATGCGACTCGATATAATCGGCAAAGACCTAGGCCACGAATACAGGATCACGATTGGAAGCTTGGAACATGGAATTGCAAGTCGCTAGGTTTCGCAGGTTGCGACAGGATGATCTACGATGAATTACATCCCCACAATTTCCATGTCGTGGCGCTGCAGGAAATTTGCTGGACAGGACAGAAAGTGTGGCACCACCAACGAGCTGGGAACCGGCTTCATAGTGCTGGGTAAGATGCGCCAACGCGTGATTGGGTGGCAGCCAATCAACGCAAGGATGTGCAAGCTGAGGATTAAAGGCCGTTTCTTCAACTATAGCATCATCAACGTGCACTGCCCACACGAAGGGAGACCCGACGACGAGAAAGAAGCGTTCTACGCACAGATGGAGCAGACATACGATGGATGCCCACTGCGGGACGTTAAAATCGTCATCGGTGACATGAACGCACAGGTAGGAAGGGAGGAAATGTATAAACCGGTCATCGGACCGGATAGTCTGCACACCGTATCGAATGACAACGGCCAACGATGCCTAAACTTCGCAGCCTCCCGCGGAGTGGTAGTCCGAAGCACCTTCTTTCCCCGCAAAAATATCCACAAGGCCACATGGAGATCACCTAACCAAGAAACGGAAAACCAAATCGACCACGTTCTAATCGACGGTAAATTCTTCTCCGACATCACGAACGTCCGCACTTACCGCAGTGCGAATATTGAATCCGACCACTACCTCGTTGCAGTATGCCTGCGCTCAAAACTCTCGACGGTGTACAACACGCGTCGAAGTCGGACGCCACGGCTTAACATTGGGCGGCTACAAGACGGTAGACTAGCCCAAGAATACGCGCAGCAGCTGGAAGTGGCACTCCCAACGGAAGAGCAGCTAGGCGCAGCATCTCTTGAAGATGGCTGGAGAGATATTCGATCCGCCATTGGTAGCACCGCAACCGCTGCACTTGGCACGGTGCCCCCCGGATCAGAAAAGCGACTGGTGTGACGGCGAATGTGAGCAGTTAGTGGAAGAGAAGAATGCAGCATGGGCGAGATGGCTGTAACACCGCACGAGGGCGAACGAGGCACGATATAAACAGGCGCGGAACAGACAAAACTCGATTTTCCGGAGGAAAAAGCGCCAGCAGGAAGATCGAGACCGTGAAGAAACGGAGCAACTGTACCGCGCTAATAACACACGAAAGTTCTATGAGAAGTTAAACCGTTCACGTAAGGGCCACACGTGCCACAGCCCGATATGTGTAAGGACATAAACGGGAACCTTCTTACGAACGAGCGTGAGGTGATCCAAAGGTGGCAGCAGCACTACGAAGAACACCTGAATGGCGATGTGGCAGACGAAGATGGCGGTATGGTGATGGACCTGGGAGAACGCGCGCAGGACATAATTCTACCGGCTCCGGATCTCCAGGAAATCCAGGAGGAGATTGGCCGGCTGAAGAACAACAAAGCCCCTGGGGTTGACCAACTACCAGGAGAGCTATTTAAACACGGTGGTGAGGCACTGGCTAGAGCGCTGCACTGGGTCATTACCAAGATTTGGGAGGAGGAAGTTTTGCCGCAGGAGTGGATGGAAGGTGTCGTGTGTCCCATCTACAAAAAGGGCGATAAGCTGGATTGTAGCAACTACCGCGCAATCACATTGCTGAACGCCGCCTACAAGGTACTCTCCCAAATTTTATGCCGTCGACTAGCACCAACTGCAAGGGAGTTCGTGGGGCAGTACCAGGCGGGTTTTATGGGCGAACGCTCCACCACGGACCAGGTGTTTGCCATTCGCCAAGTACTGCAGAAATGCCGCGAATACAACGTGCCCACACATCATCTATTCATCGACTTCAAAGCCGCATATGATACAATCGATCGGGACCAGCTATGGCAGCTAATGCACGAACACGGTTTTCCGGATAAACTGACACGGTTGATCAAAGCGACGATGGATCGGGTGATGTGCGTAGTTCGAGTTTCAGGGACATTCTCGAGTCCCTTCGAAACCCACAGAGGGTTACGGCAAGGTGATGGTCTCTCGTGTTTGCTATTCAACATCGCTTTGGAAGGTGTAATACGAAGAGCAGGGATTAACACGAGTGGTACAATTTTCAATAAGTCCGTCCAGCTATTTGGTTTCGCCGACGACATAGATATTATGGCACGTAACTTTGAGAAGATGGAGGAAGCCTACATCAGACTGAAGAGGGAAGCTAAGCGGATCGGACTAGTCATCAACACGTCGAAGACGAAGTACATGATAGGAAGAGGTTCAAGAGAAGACAATGTGAGCCACCCACCGCGAGTTTGCATCGGTGGTGACGAAATCGAGGTGGTAGAAGAATTTGTGTACTTGGGCTCACTGGTGACTGCCGAAAATGACACCAGCAGAGAAATTCGGAGACGCATAGACGTACGTACTTTGGACTCCGCAAGACGCTCCGATCGAATAGAGTTCGCCGCCGTACCAAACTGACAATCTACAAAACGCTAATTAGACTGGTAGACACGAGACCTGGACGATGCTCGTGGAGGACCAACGCGCACTTGGTGTTTTCGAAAGGAAAGTGCTGCGTACCATCTATGGTGGGGTGCAGATGGCGGACGGTACGTGGAGGAGGCGAATGAACCACGTATTGCACCAGCTGTTGGGAGAACCATCCATCGTTCACACCGCGAAAACCGGACGACTGCGATGGGCCGGGCACGTAGCCAGAATGTCGGACAGTAACCCGGTGAAAATGGTTCTCGACAACGATCCGACGGGCACAAGAAGGCGAGGTGCGCAGCGGGCAAGGTGGATCGATCAGGTGGAAGATGACTTGCGGACCCTCCGTAGACTGCGTGGTTGGCGACGTGTAGCCATGGACCGAGCCGAATGGAGAAGACTCTCAATACCGCACAGGCCACTTCGGCCTTAGTCTGAATAAATAATAAAAATAACAAACTCGTCTTATGACAAGTGAAGACATTCCACTAAAAAGCTCAAAATAATTTGCGATTTTTTTTTTGAATTTTTAAAGTCAAGAAGTTAGGAATGCTCAAAAGATGTATTATTGAAAGTTTTTGTACATATTGATCTGGTCTGGAAGTGTTCCTGAAAAGCTAGTTCTTTAAGAGAAATGGAAGAGTTTTGGTTAACTCCAAAACCCATCTTGCGATGTATAACATATCATGATAATGAAAGACAAGCTTAATACAGAATGTCTGCAAATTATCCGTACTGCAATATAGGTTTAAATTTTTTTTTTTGAACAAATTAAAAAACCAGCAGGCATTGCATCATTTGTCATAAGACGAGTTTGTACAATCCCATTGAATTCCACCACTTAATTGTATCTTGACAGATACGTATTTCGACCTCAACAGTAAGGCCGTCTTCAGTGTCTATTACTTGACTCAAATCTGGTGAGCTTGACGGTCTTTCCTTTTCGATAAGAAAATCCGGAAAAATACATCTACAAAGATTGAAAGTCTTTTTTGTATTACATTTATATTACTATACTTTATTAAGGTGAAGGTGGGTTGAGTACCAAAACAAAGCTTTGAAAGTATTGGTACAATAAAACTGTCATATACTGTAGTAGTATTGGTGTCGTATTTATAAAAAACAAAGAATATTAGTAGGGTGGTTCAAAAAACGACCCAGCTCCACCACGCTCACTCGATTCCGTCCCATGCTCCGAGTGTCCTCCAAAAACCGATTTGAACAAAAACTGGTTGAACACTAGCCGGTTCAAGTTTGTATGAAAACTAGTATGAGAAACTAAACTTTTCATTACACTGGCTACAGCGCCTTCCCTCCAAACGCTGGCGAAAAGAGAATCCACATAGCTTAAAGCAACATTCCGGAGACCTCACTGAACGTAAACCGCATCGCTGGAAAGATCCATTGATTATGTAACGCAAAAAATAAGCCTAATTATCATGCTAAAGATTCGCAACTTCGATTAAAATCGACTCCCAACCATTGAAACCACCATTCAATGTCCATTGTCTATGGAATTAAAGCTCTTGAATATTTCATCCAGTCATATGGAGTCCCCCCTCGCCAGCGCCCAATGATGGAGTGCCACAATCAAAATACAGTAGACGTTCGATAACTGCAAGTCATATAACTGCAATGCTTTTTAACTGCAATTCGATAGTTGCAACAGTTTTGCAGTTATCGGACCGCTAAACTTCAAACTGATGTCAGACTCAATGACAGCTGCATTGCGCTGCACATTTAGATGCACTTTTATTGCATCTGACGTCGATTGACAACCGTTTGACGTCTAGAATGCATTGCAGTTATCGAACGGCATTCGTTAACTGAAAAGTAAACATTTTGCAGTTATCGAACGGCTACTGTAATGTAAAATTCAACCTCGCCATATCAACTGTCATACAAACCTGAAACGACCTGTGCACGGTAAGCCTCTATTCAAACCAACCCAAACAATCGGATGACACCCAAATTATGAATCATAATCGACTGAGCGCGGCGGAGCAAAATCGTTTTTTGAACCACCCTATGCATTAGTTTGCTGCTGCCGCTGCCGGTGTTTACATTCGCTCCGCGGTCAGTTTTTAATCGTTTTTTCGGGCAAAAATAGCAGTTTATATTATGTTTTCAGTTCAAACTAGTGACTTATATCAAAAAGTGATGTTTAATTTGCATTCTATCAACATTTCGGGCTGCTCATGTGCGGAGAAGTGAGTAAAAACTTGATTTTTCTATGCCCTTTGAGAAGAAGTGAAGTGCAGTGATAAGCCCACCGAATCGCGAACGACTATTAAATTGGCACGAAACTGCTGATTTACGATAAAATTCGAGCCGAAATTCAAAGGACTCTTTGAAGAAACATGTTAATTATCACGGGAAGTGAATAAATATGCTGTGGACAGGTTAGTAATTTGAATATTATACTTTTGTTCGATGCTGTTCGATGCATTCGAATGTTGGTGGGAGAGGAGTGCGGGACGTGCTGGGTTGACCCGTGGAAGGTCCGGTGCCATATTGACTGCCATCATGGAACTCCTCCAACTATGTCAGTGATTTTTCATATACTAGAGTTTATCACTGGAAGTCTTGTATGTACATGAGATGCATGAAATGACTCTCAATAGTGCACTGCACGGACTGCTTTGTCTCTTTTTCGCTGCAAAGAAATCTGAAAACAACAAGGCCAGTAAACGTCAAATTTCATGAAGAACGAAAGAGAAAGAGATTCTTCCGTGCAGTGCCCTATACTCCCGGAATATACATCTGGTATAGCCTACTTTGTTGCTATGCCCACACTACTGATTAGTCAATTATTGTCTGCTTTGGTCTATGGAAGAAAACTGTCAAAATCTGTACGGATAATTTGCAGACACACTGTATTTGAAATTTTGAGTGTTTTTGACCATATTACACCCGATTCTTTTTTTACACGGGAGATGCGTTCCGTGTAAAAAAAGTTTTCAGTTCAAAATTCGAAAATCTGTGTAAAAAAAGTTTTATGATTTCTCGACGAATCAATCAAAATGGAGCAACTTTGCAAACAATTTTAATGGTTTTTTTACACGGCCGTGTAAAAAAAACCATTAAATTTTTTTGCAAAGTTGCTCGCGTGTAGTTACATCCGGGAGTGTTCCCTCGACGAAAGGATAACTCCGAAATCTATCGAAACCAGGAATTCTAATATGTCGCCAGACAGATTTCGGGGACAATCCAAGTTCATATACTTCCCTGAGATAAAAAGGCTCCCTAGAGCACTACCAGATGCAGACAATGTTTCCAAAAACACTCAAAAATGCATCTTTTTATCATGTCCTTCAAAACCGTGAAGCTAAATTCGTCGCACGATGGGTTTCGGATCTAATGGAAATTTGTTCACTTCTCTCAACACTTACGGACGTAGTCAATGTTTCCAAAAATTCTCCAAAGTTCATCTGTTCCTTGTCTTTCAAACCCATGAAGTTTTATTCGTCGCAAGATGGGGCTCGCAGCTAATGTAAAGTTTTCCCACTTCCTTCAGGGAAATAAATTCCTCCCGGGAACACTACCGAGCGTGGTCCATGTGGCCAAAAACACTCTGAAAATCTTGTGTTGATCTTAAAACCTTGCAGAATTGTATTACAGGGAGTGCAAGATCGACCGTGTTCCATATCGGATACAGAACATTTCCGATATTTGTTTATTTTTGTTTTGTGCGGATGGAAATCAAAATAATTTGTGCAAGGTCGCTCGTGTTTCACATCGCAAGCAAATTTTTCTGAGTGTTTATTTTACGGTTTTGTGCGGTCTGTTTTAGCGCACGACTAGACGCGCTTGCAGTATAATCACAAAATCCGGGGTTGTGCTTCGTGCGGACGGTGAGTAAATAAATTAGTGCACGATTGGACCCGTTTAAAGCGAGCACAACTTCCTTTCCGTGGTAGTTGTGGAGATGCAGAGGTATTCTTCGAAAGTAGGTGGTAAATCTCAACCTCTATTCACTTGTATCGTTGTGCAATTTACACCAGTTCTGATTAATCACCGAGTAGCAACCATTCACGTGCTAAACGTGCAATCTAAGCTCACCTAAGCACTAGCTTTTAAATGTTCTAATGATGTGAGTAGCCTACTATAGACGATGGGCTCAGAAATGGGCTCTATAATTTATTTGATAAAATATCTCTGAGAAAGCCTGTTATGAAGCTCCAGCGTCTTGTTCTATGTGATGATTCTGAAACTTTTATTAACTTTGACCAAAACCCACGAAGCTAGAGGTGTGTGTGTTGTGCCAACTAATACACATTAAAGGATTCACATCTGAAGCATTAGAGTTCGATATACGAACGGTCGTGCTTTCGCTCGCACGTCGGGATGTTTTTTGCATTTGTTTTTTTTTTACGTTTTTATTTAATCGCTCGCCGGACCTGCGCCCAAAGCTCCGTCTACTAATTGCGAGGGATCTAAATTGCACATTTCGGTTTTGCAGTGAAGGTGTGAAGGTGCTGCCAGTAAGCAAAGATCATCACAAGTCTGTCGTGGAGTTCCAGGCCCACAAGTATGAGTACTACATTCATGACCTCACCGGCACGAAGCCGCGTAAGGCTTTACTGCGTGGACTCCACGATAGGGATGAGCAGGAGCTCATTGTCGAGTTGGAGGGTTGTTGACTCAAGCCTGTCGCTATTCACAAAATCGATAGCATCGTGCAGGTCTCGTGTCCGTAGAGAACTACCGGTCTTATAAGCGTTTTGTAGATAGTCAGTTTGGTACGGCGGCGAACTCTATTCGATCGGAGCGTCTTGCGGAGTCCAAAGTACGTACGATTTCCAGCCACTATGCGCCTCTGAATTTCTCTGCTGGTATCGTTATCGGCGGTCACCAGTGAGCCCAAGTACACGAATTCTTCAACCACCTCGATTTCGTCACCACCGATAGAAACTCGTGGTGGGTGGCTCACATTGACCTCTCTTGAGCCTCTTCCTATCATGTACTTCGTCTTCGACGTGTTGATGACTAGTCCAATCCGTCTAGCTTCGCTTTTCAGTCTGATGTAGGCTTCCTCCATCCTCTCAAAGTTACGTGCCATGATATCAATGTCGTCGGCGAAACCAAATAACTGGACGGACTTCGTGAAAATCGTACCACTCGTGTCAATCCCTGCCCTTCGTATTACTCCCTCCAAAGCGATGTTGAATAGCAGACACGAAAGACCATCACCTTGCCGTAACCCTCTCCGGGTTTCGAAGGGACTCGAGAATGCCCCTGAAACTCGAACTACGCACATCACCCGATCCATCGTCGCCTTGATCAACCGTATCAGTTTATCCGGAAATCCGTTTTCGTGCATTAGCTGCCATAGCTGGTCCTGATCGATTGTATCATATGCGGCTTTGAAGTCGATAAATAGATGATGTGTGGGCACGTTGTATTCGCGGCATTTCTGCAATACCTGACGTATGGCGAACACCTGGTCTGTGGTAGAGCGTTCACCCATAAATCCCGCCTGGTACTGCCCCCACGAACTCTCTTGCAATTGGTGTTAGTCGACGGCATAAAATTTGGGAGAGTACCTTGTAGGCGGCGTTCAGCAATGTGATTGCGCGGTAGTTGCTACAATCCAGCTTATCGCCCTTTTTGTAGATGGGACACACGACACCTTCCATCCACTCCTGCGGCAGAACCTCATCCTCCCAAACCTTGGTAATCACCCAATGCAGCGCTCTAGCCAGTGCTTCACCACCGTGTTTAAACAGCTCTCCTGGTAGTTGGTCAACTCCAGGGGCTTTGTTGTTTTTCAGCCGGCTGATCCGTTTGGTCTTGGCACCCGGAATCACTCCACTCGCTTCAAAGCGATGTTTGAAGCGAGTGGAGTTCCTGGAAATAAGAAATAAGGCGTCCACCTGAACCCTCTCGAAGAAGAACCATGTTGCTGAAAACAACGAGGTGTACGTTCTGACAAATTCCGACAAAAAAATCTGCAGCACTCTACACCCCGGAGCAATCCAATCTTTTCGTAGCTCGTCCCTCGGCTGTATAGTTGCATAACCCGATTCGACCAGGTCTTCACTCTTGACGTATTCATCATTGAAAATGGCTGCTAGAGTGCGGCTGGTCGACTGAGCTTGCTCGCTCAAGATCAAAACAATCGGGTTGAAGGATTTTCTTAGGGAGATGGAAATAGACGTGGCGTTTATCACAGAAACGCACCTAAACCGGAGAGGAACGTCATAATTCCGGACTTTCACATGATGCGCCTCGACCAGCCGATCAGAGGAGGTGGGTGGCCATTGCTCTTCGCTACAACGTAAACTGTCGATTGCTGCCAAGCTTCGAGGCCTTTAGTGTTGAAGTCACCATTTATGTCGGCACAATCACGCTTATCGCGGCGTTCTGCCCAACTCAAGCCATTCGGAGGGGCATCGTAGAGGTAACGCGGAAACAAGGTCAGTATATCATTGCCGGAGACCTGAATGCGAAGCATCAAGCCTGTGGTAATTGAAACGGTACCATCTGGAGCAACGACATGATGGAAGGCCACTACACGATTCTGACTCGGCTGAGTCGGTCGTTCTGGAAAATAACCAAAATTCTAAAATCCAAGCCTCGACCCGTTCCACATTTGATCCCATTAGACAATAGTGGCTCCGCTTGATAACTCCTGCATATAAGGTCGCCGAAATAGGTCGTCACTTCATCAGCTCACACAATCTTAGACAGAGTATCGTCAGTCCACACGAAGCATCCTACGAGCATGCTGACAACATCCATTTGACTCCCAACGTATTTTCGAAGGAGTTAGCTGGCGAATTGTTAGCCTAAATCAAATCAACGAAAAACATGAAGGCCCAAGACCTAGATAGCATCTTGATTCTCGAGCATGAGTGTTTCGTTCGTCCAGCACCTTTTACTGATCTTCAATCAGTGCCTCCGGCTCAGCCACATCCCATTGTCGTCTACAATTGGTAGCGTGATTAAAGCGCTAGAGGCAAAACTCCAACGTGACCTGGATGCCCTGAAAGAATATCTCACCAGCTGGACGATTTGTATCAACTCGGCGAAGACCCAAGTCGTCGTTTTCCCCCACTCTAAATCCCCTAAACATGTTCCGCCTGGGGATTGTAAAATCAAACCAGCTTCTGCATACCATATCAAGGTAAGGGTATGCGATAACAAGCTTTTTCCTGGCGAAACAAAACAAATGTCCATGTTGGTTCAAATTGAAACTTCAAAACGATACGAAATTAAGGCGCTATTTGATTCAAATTTAACAAAACAAATCGGAATTTTTTATTTTTTCCGCGAAGTTTTCGATGAATCGTTTTTATTTTATTATGTAAATTAAGGGCTTTCTTAATAAAAGACCGTTTTTGAAAAAGGGTTACCACAAGACTAACTTTATTTTATTCAATTTAATATAATGAAACATATTTAATCCCGATGACGATTGGGCCAATGATTCCGACTATCTTGGCTTGACCCTTGACTCGATAGCAAGCTCATTTTCCGGTAACAGGTTGAAAAGAAGGTAAAGATCGGTTCAAGGCCCGTTGCTTAGCTTGGGATTAACCAATCCGGTAGCTAATCACCAACTAGGTTGTCAAATTCATATTGTAAATATTTAGTGTACATAGAAGTTAGGTTATCGAATTAAAAAAACGCAGTGCCTCTTCAAGGCCCTTTTGTTACACTTAAACTAAATTTTGAAAAATAAAAAATCAAATTACCCAAAATATTGTATCAAAAAACATACTAATCCGCTTGGCGGCGATGATGCCTCTCTCGTGCATCAAAAAATGTATTGAAAAAACACATTAGATAGGTCGACAAACCACTTTAGGGGTCTAGATCGCATTTTTCTTTCATTTCGCATTTTTTGCATTAATTATCATGCATTGATACCAACCTTAAATTTCTTTTATTTCGATTGTTTTTCCAAGAGGGAAAACAACGATTTTTCAATAATTCCAACAATGTTCGATTGGGCCAATTTGCAATAGGGCACTGCACAGACAAACCTTTTTGTTTTTCGTTCTTCATGAAATTTGACATTTACTAGCCTTGTTGTTTTTTAATTTCTTTGCAATGAGAAAAAGACAAAGCAGTCCGTGCAGGCCCTATAGCAAGCATTGGGACTGCGTTCCCCGTCGAATGCAACTTGTTGCGAGTAAATCGGGTAATGCTTACAAAAAGCGTGTTTACACACACACACAGACATCACCTCGGTTTGTCGAGCTATGGGTCTCCGGGCCTTCTATCAGAAGTTCTTTTTTAGAGTAATCCTATAGCCTTTCGGTACAACATTGTTGTACGAGAATGGCAAAAACTTAAGATGAAGGGCAAAGTAGGCCAAATACAACAACCATTATACGAAACAAAAAAAATGACAAATAATAATTAATTTCATTACTACAGTCGCCTCTCCACATCTCGATATTGAAGGGACCATCGAGATAGGGAGAGATCGAGGAATGGAAGAAAAATTGAAATGGGAACTAGATCCAAAAAAGCTCGTTGCTACGAAAAATGACAACAAAACAAATGTCGTTTCCTGTTGATGATGTGTTTTTTATTGGCCAAAGATGGTCTAGTAGCCCAAAAATCTGACCATATCGACATAAGGAGAGTGAATCCTGAACAAAATATGATCAGAACCCATCGAGATAGAGAGATATCGAGATAGGGAGGTTATCGAGATGTAGAAAGCCCAAATGTATGTAGATTGAAGGGACAGAGGAAACCATCGACATAGGGAGAGATATCGAGATATAGAACATCGAGATGTAGAGAGTCGACTGTACTACATCGTAAGTAAAAAAGATTTCTTCAGGAAGTGTAGGGAATGGGTTGCACCAAATGTTCAGGACAGGTGCAGGACGTCCTTATTTGTTGTAATTACACAGAAGATAGAGATGAGCCAACGGTTCTAACTGAAGCGTGAACTGAAAACCTGGGACGCTCGCAATTCCGCGGAAATATCAGCAAATGATTCTATGTACGTATAGTATTAAATTTTATGAATTTATAAATTGATGGAGCGATGAAACAAGGAAAGATACTGAACAGGAACATGCGCACCAATTAAGTTCGCCCACTATCAAAAGATTCAACTTTGATTGTAATGAATATAATGAAAAGTATTTTAAATACATTTTTAACACCTAATAACATTAAGGAATACAATGTTTGCAATGTATATAATAAGTATTATGTTTTGATTTGTTTGCACAGGCCTAAGATTGCCAATCCGAAGATGATGAGCTCTATTTTCAATCCAGTGCATGACCCGAGTAGACGAAAATAACTCAATAATAAAAAATATTGATTAGATGGCAAATTGAGATATGGATATGATTGATATAAGCGATAAAAGATCAGACGGCAATATCAATGTTTTGCACTAAATATCATGAGGAGATCAAGTTATGCTATTTGTAATAAGTGATCAATATCCTGTGCCATTAGTATTTTCTTATCCATAGCAGATCTTGATATATGATATTTCGGTGCAAATTTCTGATATTGTTGCCTGTTATTTTATCTCGTATATCAGCGGCTCTCAACCTGGGGTACATGTACCCCTGGGGGTACCTTCGTCGGCCCTAGGGGGTACCTCGCTCAAAAATGCATAATGGCAGATGTATTACAACTTTTATCAAACTTATTGATAAAGTTTTGATAGTCATATAATTTTTTTCATATCAAAATTCTGTCTTGCACATAATATGCATGGGGATAAGTAACTCGAAGACTTTTGAATCCTGCCCTTCATAACGAGCATAGTGGATGCACGACTGTAGTACAAAAGATCACCAGAATGACAAATGAACAAATTAAAAAAATCTTTTATGCAGTCGGGTAGTCAAAACGAAATGTCGAATCATTGGTTAAGAATATGCTTCTGAACTGAAATTTGTGGTCTACACGTTCGGAAGCCTTCTTAAGAGACACAAAGGCTTTTTTCCGAAACGCTCAATTGCTTCGTTGCAAGAGGATTGTAAGCATCCTTCTACGCTTCTCGAAAGCATCCATCCAAGCAGCTTGAAGACTCCTTTCAAAAGGATCAGAGGACTCCTTTCAAGAGGCTCGGAAGCCTCTTTTCAAGAGTCTCGGAAGCCTCCTTTCAAGAGGCTCCAGGCCTCCCCTTTCAAGAGGGGCTCAGGAAGCCTCACTTTCAGAGAGGCCTCAGAAACCTCCTTTAAAGAGGCTGGGAAGCCTCCTTTCAAGAGGCTCAGAAGCCTCCTTTCAAGAGAGCTCAGGAAGCCTCCTTTCAAGAGGCTCCAGAAGCCTCCTTTCAAGAGAAAGCTCAAGCCTCCTTTCAAGAGGCCTGGAAGCCTCCTTTCAAGAGGCTCAGAAGCCTCCCTTTCAAGAGGCTCCAGAAGCCTCCTTTCAAGAGGCCTCAGAGCCTCCTTTCAAGAGGCTCAAGCCTCCTCAAGAGGCTCAGCAGCCTCCTTTCAAGAGGCCCAGGCCTCGTTTCAAGAGGGGCCTGGAAGCCTCACTTTCAAGAGGGGCTCAGAAGCCTCCTTTCAAGAGGCCTCAGAAGCCTCCTTTCAAGAGAGCTCAAAGTCTCCTTTCAAGAGGCTCAGAAGCTCTCTCCTTTCCAAGAGAGCTCAGAAGCCTTCTTTCAAGAGGGCTCAAGCCTCCTTTCAAGATGCTGGGAGACTCCTTTCAAGATGCTCGGAAGCCTCCTTTCAAGAGGCTCCGAAGCATCCTTCAAGAGGCTCCAAGCCTCCTTTCAAAGAGGCTCCAGAAGTCTCCCTTTCAAGAGGCTCGGAAGCCTCCTTTCAAGAGGCTCAGAAGCCTCATTTCAAGAGGCTCGGAAGCCTCATTTCAAGAGGCTCAGAAGCCTCCTTTCAAGAGGCTGTTCATGGCTTCTGCCCGCGAAGAATTCCAGGTGGAAGGCATTCTAGATCATGAGATATAAAGTTATAAGTACAAAACTCAAATAATGAAATACGGGATATAAGTATGGGCAACTGTAATGGATGCGATTTGTGGAATTTATGATTTTGACACACTACGAAACCAGCTCCGCACTCGCCACCGCTGTAGCAGATGCGGTACTTGAATGAGATACCCGTTATTGGGAATTCTCGGTCTCCTGTTCCTCGCCATCAGTCCTCTGCAACCTCCACCTTCACCTGTCACCGCTATCGTTCAAGGAAGGCAACTCTAATAGGATCCTTACCTTCCAAGCAGTATTTTAAAATGTCATCTGCATGTCATTTGACTAATTTGTTCAAAAATTTGTACTCAGAATACTTGAGCAATACTATATTTTTGTCCAAAGAACATTGCTCTAAAATAGCATCTGAGGCTGGAAATGAAAACTCTCCAAAATACCACGTGTCATTTGCTTAACAATATACTACTCAGCCTCAGACTATTCATTTGCAGCAATGTGATCAGAAAAATGATTTAACCTCTTTTAGTGGAAAGTCTTCAACTGTCTAAAACGAGTTTAGTACTTTCCATTAAATTCCAATGCGTTTTGTTATCTTTTCAGATGCGTATTTCGTATAACTCGTTTTAGACAGAGTTGTGATCACGCTCTATAAGTCAGTCCTCATGAATTGATATCTCTATGACGTTTCTCAAAAAAAATATTCATATTACAAATAAATGTTTGTTTATGCAATATGTACTTCTATGTATCCTGCAGTTCGGTATGTTAACCCTCATGTCGAATGACCATAT
>NC_085141.1:377584642-377645755 GCF_024139115.2 Armigeres subalbatus | reverse complement strand
AGAAGCCATTTTTTCAGTTCATGGTGATGAATCAAATGATCCTGTACATATACTTTGTTAAAGTAACATCACTAATCACGATTTCAAAAGCACAAATTTTTACAATTGGAATTCAAATAACAGTGAAAAACATTAATTAATATTTCCTACGTTGACATTTGAGTTATTAATATTAATGTCGAGGAAAAAGCTAGGAAGATCATCGTGGACAGTCACTGATGAACTGATTCGCGTTTGTCCTTAAAGCAACGTTTTCTGAATTACAGAGGACGAGCTTATGCTATTTAATTAAATCCCATAACTTTTTTTTCGTCCCAAGAATGTCTCCGAGAATTTCTCCGGAAATTCCTACAGAATTCCACGAGGAATCCACTCTGGATATTGGAGTTTGCTCTTTTGGAAATTTGGAAACTTATCCAGGAATTTGTCTGAGAAATCTTCCAGGAATGTTGCCAGGATTTGCTCTTGGAGTTCCTTCGGGTAGCCATCTTAGAGTTCTTTTTGGTAGTGGGTAGTCTTCAGTAGTGGAGGAATTTTCGGAGCAGAAGTTTGCTGTAGCCATCGAGCAAGTAAGTACAGTTAGAGTTTTAGTCGTCGCGGAATAGTTAAAATATCGAATCAGGCTTCGGGAAAATACGACAGACACGTTCAATAGAAATAATTATTCGCTTATCAAGGCGATTTCCAATAGATCTTATTCCCAACTAACATTCCATTCCTTTCCAGGACGCTAATGGAGTTGCAGAGGATTTCTCGATCTCTAGTAGTAATGAGGGTCGAACTTTTTTTTCTCCTCTTATCCTAATTGATTGTCAGGACGTGGCCGGCATCGTTATTGGCCTTGAATTCAAGACAAAATTTTCAAAACGACTTATCTGCTTTTGTAAACAAAGATTCAAACGACGATTTGACGAATCTGATAACTCCCTCACGCAAACCGACACCATCAATAGGTAGGTGACGGATTCCGTTGATGGTGTTCGTTTGCGTAGGAGAGCTATCAGATTCGTCAAATCGTCGTTTGAATCTTTGTTTACAAAAGCAGATAAGTCGTTTTGAAAATTTTGTCTTGAATTAAAGCAACTCCGAAGCATGTACAGTGAGAATAGCTTTATAGTCTGGATAAAACTATTCAATTGGTGAGCTTTGCATATTTGTTGTTTTTCGGCCAATCACGACTTACAACTTCGATGTGTACAGTCAAACAAGCTAAGCTAAGCTAAGTAGTGGAGGAATTTTCAGAAGAATGATTGGTCGACTGCCCGGTAGAATTCTTGAATGTCTTCAGAAATTTTCGAAAGAACTCAGAAATAATATCTGGAGCAGCTGAGGAGGAGGAATTCGTGGATGAACTTCAATAAGAATCTCTGGAAGAATTCCTTGAAGAATTCCTACAGGAACTCTACTTATAAACGAGCTTATGGAAGATCTCTTGTGGATATTCATGGAGAAACTGAATAATTAGCCTCTTGAAAAACCCCAGGAGGAATTTAAGAAGGAATGCCTAGAAAATATCTTCTAGGAGAATTTTCTGAATGAATCCGGCGGGGAAAATTCCTGTAGACACTCCAAGGGAAAATCTAGTCAGAACTGCAGTAGAAATTTCTACAGGAACTCCGACAGAAATTCCAACTAAAGTTTTGATGTAAACTACGTCTAAGAGGAAGGCTCAGATACAGGGTGTAAAACGGAAATTTTCAAATTCGAGATCGTCACGAAATTAGGAGAGATTTCAAACGCGAATAGTGTCTTTATCTTTCAATACATTTTTGAGTTTTTCTTATCAATCGATTCGACAACTCTCCACTGGAATTTTTGTAGAAGTATGCCGTTGAGTTATATCCAAAGTTTTTTTTCGTGAAAATATCAATGATTTTATTGAAAATTACAGTTTCTAGTTTTCAGCTCGAAAAGCTTTCCTCAAAAAACAACTTCAGGTGTAAATTTCGAAGACTTTCACATTGAAATCAGAAAAATTTCCTTTCAAAATTCTGAAATTCCTTAAAAATTTGGAAAAACTTTCCGTCAGAAGAATTTAATTCCGTGGATATTTTGATCAATTTCTTGTGGAAGCTATGAAGAATTTTTCATAAAAATTCCGAAAGATTTCCCTTTGTTTCTCGTCAAATAATTTCTCGGGTGAGTAGGTGACGTGAACACGCGTTTTCTGGTGCTGCCTAGTTTTTGGTGATTTTTTGTGTTTTTGGAGTGCATAAATTCGGAAATATATAAAAAGTGGAAGAGTGTTGTCGTATATTTGAGAGGTCAATGAAGGATCGGGGCTTTTATCAAGTTGGGGTTATTTTTAAACGAATTGAAGCTGACCCGAAAGTGGCCGACATAGTGCATTTTCCTTTTCCATAGTGTATTGTGTGGTGGCGGTGTGAGTGAAATAGGCAAGGGCTTTGGAAGTGTATATGTAGGATTTCTCATATGTGCGCTTGTAGATGAAACCAGGAAGCTTCACATACACTAAAGAAAAACATGGAACATGCAACAGATTTCCAAAATACCACTAATACAATTACAACAGCAAACCATACAACACGGCCAGTTGTTGATTTTTGAGCATTGGTTGGGTGATGGAATAGGTAACAACGGTTCGTAAGGTAAGAAAGAAAATATAGTTAATTAACAGCTGAATTGGATTTGAATTCTATGAATGATTCTTAAGCACAGAGAGGGTAGGTATTAAGGCTTCCCCAGACCTAAGCGATTCCATCGCCGCGACGGCGACAACTAGTCGCCGCGATTGTATCGTTGCGTCGCTGCTGGCAATGTTCTATTTACGCCTCCATACCAACGGCGACAGAATCGCTGTCGCCAAGTGATAGAATCGCGTCGCGACTGTCGCGTCGCGTGTGTTTGGGGGAGCCTTTACAACTAATACTTGAAATTTAGTGCATTTTGGTGACCAGAACCTGAGTAGGTATTAGTGAAGTAACATAACTGATATGAGCGAAATGTAGGAACAACAAAACGGCAAAAACTACAGCAGACGTACCGTTCATTCCGTTACATATAACCACACAGTCTTCGTCCGAGTACGGAAGTGGTGTCTAACAACCAGCTTCTGTAAATGTTTTGATATTTTGTGGAGTGTTTTATCCTGTATATCCATTGGTATGTGAATACATGGGTGTGTGCGTGGTATCTAACAACTGCAAAAGCTTTTATTATACGATCTTTTCATGGCTCGTAGGAAAGCTTCCAAACGCCAAACGTCATCTCAATAAACGTTCCAAGGCTCTGACATAACTTTGACTTGAGCGTAGTAAAGGGAAACATTATAATATACCCAAAAGATTAATAATACACAGTAGAATGAACATTGAATTTTTTCTAGATTTTTCATATCAACTATACAATAGGAATAAATTAAATACTCTAAATATAATTACCAATATAGCACCCTGTCCTACTACATAGTAGAAAGCAGGATGTTTTGAAATAGAAGGCTGGTCAAGGAACGGATTGATTGTTATGAAAAGCTTTTTCGACTCATTCAACTGGAGGAAGCTTATATATTATTTCCTTTTCACTTTGAACTTTCTCTGTGCCTCGATGTTTTGCGCAAGCATAGACATATTCAGGTCAAATAATGTTATGACTAAGCAGTTCCAATATTTTATTTCAAACAAGATTTCAAAGCTGTTTTATGCATCAATACAATACGTGTCATACTTACATACAATACGTGTCATAAAGTTTATAAATAGACGGAATTTGTACTCTGCAGTTAAATACAAGCAGTGGAATGGATGAATACTGGTTGATTTCGGCGCATTTACTCAGCTTGCGACGTGATTTCTGAAACGGAAATACTATTTCGATATTCAAATAATGATACTATAAAACTTACCCCAGTCACTGCAGTCAGATTCCTCCTGGTCATAGATATCTAACAGCTTCTTATTGAAACTATTCTTATCAAGTGCCAGCTCCTTCCACTGCTCGTAGGGCAGATCTCCATACCGTTGCATGTTTTGCTGTATGGAGTCCCACCAAGTGAAGCTAGGTCGACAGGATCGCAGTTTCCGTGCCCTAAGCCGGGCAGCACAACGTAACGGATGTAATGTATCACGCCTCCGTACATGCCCCCACCATCGCATCTGGTACATGCGAGCTTTCTTGGTAATCCGACGTTTCTGCAGAAGTAGATTCACGGATCGAGGAAGAGCGGAGTCATCGGTGCTCCTACACAAAGACGACATGCCTCTAACAATCTGAGTCTCATATCCACGAAGGGAGCGGCGGCTGTACTTCGTCAATACTGCAACCTGCGTTCCATACAGTATGGCTGGCGCAATAACTGACTCATAAATTACTCTTCCCAGCTGCCAGGTTGGTCGATGTTTCTTTAGGAAGTCCATCACGGCCTGGGAAACCCGAATAGCGTTCCTACAGCGGGTCCTCACAGTCAGTGGCCTTTCCAAACGTGCCGTTAAATAAACACCCAAGTAACGCAAAGGCTCGGTAGTTTTATAAGTTGTCCCACAGAGGGTTATCTCGGAGACAGACTCACCATTAGGATTACGAACCAGAACTTTACACTTAGATTTGTTTAAAGTAAGACCCACATAGGACAAATACTCCACTAGCTTCTCCAAAATCAACTCCAACTCTGCAGGATCTTCAACAACTATTATGAGATAGTCCGCAAATGCGAGAATTAGGGGCAGCGTGATACGGCTCGTCTGGTTTAGGCGCAGAGTATTCACTTCATCCGCAACAGATTCCAAGACCGATTCCATTATAAGATTAAACAAAAAAGGGGAAAGAGGACAACCCTGCGAGTTCGCCTAAATGGACGCGACAGCTGTCCCCTCCAGATTATTTGTTGTTGCTCTCCTCTTAAACATTCTAGAATCCGATTGATAAAGTGATCAGGCACTCCTTTTCCTATAAAACAAATATAGTTTAGATAAAGTAGTAGTAAGCAAATATACTGAATACCTCACCTCTCAAAATGGCAGACAATGAATCCAGAGACACCCGATCAAACGCTTTCTCGAAATCTAAGTACATCAGGAGAAGCGATTTTCCACCATTCCACCGCTCTTGCAAGAGGCGCTGAAGCGTATGTAAATGGTCTATGGTTGAACGTTCAGGTAGAAACGCTGCCTGATGCAAACCAATTGGTTCTACGATTTGCTGTAGTTTGCCCAACATCCAGGAAGCATAAACTTTATAGGCTGTGTTACTCAAGCATATTCGGCGATACTCATCGACCGTTTTCGGACATTTTACCTTTGGTATACCAGCACTACCAGAACCTGCTTCCATTCCTCAGGCATCCTGTTTTCCTCCCACACTTTTACCAATAGTTGATGTAGCTCGCAAATGGTTGTCTCGTCGCTATACTTCAGAAACTAAGCATGCACTGTATCGATTCCTGGAGCTTTGCCATTCTTCAGTCCGGCCAGTATCTCCTGCACTTCAGAAAGGGTCGGGGGGCAAGGAAGTTCAGACACGAGCGGTTCTGGCAAAGGAGGTATATTCAACAAGTCATCTTCGTTAGCGGGAATCATCGAGACGAATAGAATTCCCACTCAACCTGGGTTGCTTCTTTTTCTTATATCTTTTCAAATATTTGAATGTACGGTTTATTCGCTCGCCGGCGGGATACTGATGCAAGTCTTTAAAAAATGCCTCAACCTCCTTCTCCTCAAACTCCCTTATAGCCTGCTTGAATGCGTCCTTCGCATCTTGTAAACGGTGTTTCCACTTTGGATGAGCAGATCGGCTGGCCCAGAATGTCATCGTCTTTAGTATTACATAAGCAAGACGACTCCTTCTATCCGGAAGATTTTGTGAGGGTTTGGAAAAGACAGCACTAGCGGAAACATGTACTTTGCTCTAAAGCGTTCGCCAGACATCCTCGACGTTATCTACAACATCCACAACCGTAGCGTGATCACGTAGTGCATCGTGGAACCTCTTCTGTACACCGACGTGGTGCAGAAGAGATGGGTTCACGTTTCTTTTCAGATGCGAATACACACGATTTGTTGGAACTGAATCCGTGGGTACTCGGTTCTCAACAATGTTGCACAACAGTAACTTATGGTCAGAGACATTTGCAGGCATATAACATTGCATTTTCCGCAGATATAATCCAGAATGAAGACGTGTCAAAATGTGGTCGACCTGACTCTGAATTCTCCCATTAGTCCAGGTCCACAGAAAGCTGTTGTTGGAGTTGAACTGGGTTGAGCGCACAGCCATAGCGTACAATCGTAGGAACAGTCTCATTTGATTACCATTTTCGTTGAACTGCTGGTGGCCAGCATATGGTCCAATAAACTGGGCTTCATCAGCGGACAATGAAACGCAGCTTAAGTGACTGTTGAAATCCCCAGCAATTAACAATCGCTGTTGATTTGGAACCTGTGACAAAAGCCGATCAAGACTTGAAAAAAATCTATCGGCGTTGGAGTTCGGTCCGTGTACGTTGATAAGCGTCAAGCTATAAGTCTGAGAATTGACCTATTAAAATATCAATATAAATTAGAGATTTTTTTTTATTTCTTGAAATAGCCTACCAAATAACTTATATCAATTTTCTGCGCATAGGGGCCATGATTACTAACTTGTTGTAGCTTTATATCGGACCCAAGCCGAATCAAAACCGCTAATCCTCGCTTCCTCCTAGATGCAGCATTTCCTCCCATAAACCAGCTATAATTCGAAGTGGTCGTTGACTGGCACCTAAGGTTTACCTCCTGTAATACAGCCAAATGTACTCCCTTTTCCAATAGAACAGTGTCGATAGAGTCGCGTTTCATATCGTTCCTTCATCCGTTGACGTTCCATGATGCAAAACGTAGTCCTTGAGATGCGGCGATTAACACACGTGGATTTTCGGTCATCTGGGAATCAGTCTGCATAAGTCGAGCTACACGCTGCGCAGCCGACAACTGTGCAGCTTCATCTATACCGCGAACGGGAACGGGTTGAGGGAGCTGCAAGGGAAGGAGTACACTTCCGTACGATCCGGCTGGATGTTCCGGATCCTCTAATATGTGCGCTGTCATAATTGGAATGCGATTCACGGGTCCGTAAAAACGGGAGCCTTCGACGACATTGTGTAAATGAATTTCAACACCCAACAAAGAAGAAAGCGTTGTGTATGTAAGCATAGCCTGATCAATGCGTCCCAGTTTCAAAAGGAACGAAATATGAGTCACTTTTTCTTCGGAATCATGGGGAAGCCCGCATTTAGAAAGTAAATAGGGTGTTGTATACTGCACGTGTTCGGCTACCAAGCAACGGAAAATATGCAACACTTCAATGGAAGGAATAGTACCACATATCTGGTGTACCAACGCACATATCGAGGCACTAAGCATATCAAACCTTACAACTTTACTTCCAGCAGGTAGGCTTACCAGAGCTATAGGCTCAGTTATGTACTCGTAATAGCAGTTCAGCTCAACTGGACGAATGCATATTACACTGTCATAATGGGTCCTATTACACCCATTGTCATCATCCAGATTGCGATAGTATACATGATAACGCGGCGGTGGATGGATTTCGGAATTAGCAGGCAGAAATTCGAATTCAGCATCGTTCTGGTGAACAACAATAATTACTCCATAGTGATTAGAAAGAGCAGCCAATGATTCAGAGCCTCCCCAGTAGCCAGGCTGCTTCAAGCTCTCCAAATACATTCCTATTTTTCTTTCAACAGGTACATCCAAACGGATTAGCTCACACGCCATTGAGGTTAGGGTCGGACGATAAAAGTCTAGATCCGACAGCATGGCATCAACTGCAAGCAATCGCAACTGCAAACTATAGGGTTTGAACAGAGGATTTTGAGGTGTAATACCAAAAATTTGATGAACTAATGAACCAAACAAACAGTCTCCATCGAGTGGTATTTTCAACAACCAATATTGGGCACCTTTTCTATCTTTAATCGCGTCCATTGTAACAAGTTTCTGCACAAACACGGTACTTTTCCACTAAACGGTTTGATAACACGTGATTGTAAAAATGAAAATTAGAGGTACATAAGTATGTGTGTGTAAGACACAATGAGAGATGGTGTATGTTACGCATTATGTTAATATTAGTTAAAAGCATGATTAGGTGAGGGAGGGGAATAGAATGAAAGAAGCATAAGCGGCAGCAAACAAAACAAATAAGGTTAGGACAGACAGACTGTATTTAAACGCATGATGGAATAAGCTCCATCATCCCCTCGTAATATTTTCAAGTGGATTCCCATTACACGCTCTTAGTTTTTATACACCTTTGCTGGGAAATAACCCTTAAAATATATCTATATATTTTTATGGAATATATTTTGTACAATCGATGTTTCTTAAACCGACAATTATTTATTCAATCTAGTTCCACAACAAAGAGTGGGTTCAAATTGAATAGTGAGTGGAATAACAGATGAAGATATTTCAATAACCACGCTTATTATAGCTTTCTTATCGCTTTAACCTTTTCCTATTTTATTTTTCACTACACTGTTCCAATAATCACCACTGATATAGCTCTATTATATTGGTTCTAGCACTCGCTAAACCGGAAACGGACGCGAAATCGTTTCCATACTCATTCCATCGCCTTTCATCCCTATCCTAACTTCAATAGTCTTTAAGCGGCAATCCGTTAACCAAGACGAACCTTTGCCATTAAATACCAACTTCCAAATCCATAAAAATCCGCATGAGTCCGCACTAGTGCAGAGGTATATTCGGCTAGTGGCCGCGGGCAAATGCATCATCAATTCCTTCCTTTTCCCTACATTGATCTGCATTCTGACGTGGCAGGCGCCAGTATTGTCAAACAAATGCGATCACCAGTACTTGTACATTGAAGATGAATGTTAATCCCAAGCAATCATCTGTTGGTTCCCTGTACAAATACAGCTGGTCTGGCAATAATGGAGTAGCAACTACGGGCGATCAATCAAGCTCAAGCTCAATCGATTCGACAACTCTCCAGCAATTTTCCAAGCCCATCGATACTATTGATTATTTCTTTATTTCTTTATTTAGTATTTTCTAATATCAACGTTGCACTATTGAAAATGTTACTCCTTTCGAAACCCGGTAAAAAATCAGAATTAATCAATCCCGTCCATGCACTCCCAACACGGACATCAGATTGATGTAAGGTGCGTGCCTTTTAGTCAATTGTTTCGTTTTCCCTGTCTATAAAGGAATTTTCGCAAGAGTTTCTTATGAAAATGTCAATGCCCAGATGAAATTTTAGATTGATTCCTAACAGAATCTTTGAATGAATTTTGGATTTTCATAAAAAATCTAAGGAAATATTCGAAAGCCTTATGGAAATTCTAATTAATTTTCTCAAAATTCATGGGCTACATTATGAAGATTTCCTAAAAGGAATTTCGAAGGAACCGTTTCGGAAGGGATTTGATTGGAGCAGGCATGACTGACCCGGGGTTAAATATTTCGATTTCCATGGGCAAGTGGCCAACTGTTTTCCAAGTTGATGTTCAGGCTATTCTTATTTATTTATTTATCATCAGACTAAGGCCGGAGTGGCCTGTGCTGCACATAAAAGACTTCTCCATTCAGCTCGGTTCAAGGCTGCACTTCGCCAACCACGCAGTCTGCGGAGGGTCCGCAAGTCGTCCTCCACCTGATCGATCCACCTTGCCCGCTGTGCACCTCGCCTTCTTGTTCCCGTCGGATCGTTGTCGAGAACCATTTTCACCGGATTACTGTCCGACATTCTGGCTACGTGCCCGGCCCACCGCAGTCTTCCGATTTTTGCGGTGTGAACGATGGATGGTTCTCCCAACAGCTGATGCAACTCGTGGTTCATTCGCCTCCTCCACGTACCGTCCGCCATCTGCACCCCACCATAGATGGTACGCAACACTTTCCTTTCAAAAACTCCCAGTGCGCGTTGGTCCTCCACGAGCATCGTCCAGGTCTCGTGTCCGTAGAGAACTACCGGTCTTATAAGCGTTTTGTAGATAGTCAGTTTGGTACGGCGGCGAACTCTATTCGATCGGAGCGTCTTGCGGAGTCCAAAGTACGTACGATTTCCAGCCACTATGCGTCTCCGAATTTCTCTGCTGGTATCGTTATCGGCGGTCACCAGTGAGCCCAAGTACACGAATTCTTCAACCACCTCGATTTCGTCACCACCGATAGAAACTCGTGGTGGGTGGCTCTGATTGACCTCTCTTGAGCCTCTTCCTATCATGTACTTCGTCTTCGACGTGTTGATGACTAGTCCAATCCGTTTAGCTTCGCTTGTCAGTCTGATGTAGGCTTCCTCCATCCTCTCAAAGTTACGTGCCATGATATCAATGTCGTCGGCGAAGCCAAATAACTGGACGGACTTCGTGACAATCGTACAACTCGTGTCAATCCCTCCAATCGTATTACTCCCTCCAAAGCGATGTTGAATAGCAGACACAAAAGACCATCACCTTGCCGTAACCCTCTACGGGTTTCGAAGGGACTCGAGAATGCCACTGAAACTCGAACTACGCACATCACCCGATCCATCGTCGCCTTGATCAACCGTATCAGTTTATCCGGAAATCCGTTTTCGTGCATTAGCTGCCATAGCTGGTCCCGATCGATTGTATCATATGCGGCTTTGAAGTCGATAAATAGATGATGTGTGGGCACGTTGTATTCGCGGCATTTCTGCAATACCTGACGTATGGCGAACACCTGGTCTGTGGTAGAGCGTTCACCCATAAATCCCGCCTGGTACTGCCCACGAACTCTCTTGCAATTGGTGTTAGTCGACGGCATAAAATTTGGGAGAGTACCTTGTAGGCGGCGTTCAGCAATGTGATTGCGCGGTAGTTGCTACAATCCAGCTTATCGCCCTTTTTGTAGATGGGACACACGACACCTTCCATCCACTCCTGCGGCAGAACCTCATCCTCCCAAACCTTGGTAATCACCCAGTGCAGCGCTCTAGCCAGTGTTTCACCACCGTGTTTAAACAGCTCTCCTGGTAGTTGGTCAGCTCCAGGGGCTTTGTTGTTTTTAGCCGGCCGATCTCCTCCTGGATTTCCTGGAGAGCCGGAAGTCGCATGTCCTGCGCGCGTGCTCCTAGGTTCATTACCATACCGCCACCGTTGTCTGCCATATCGCCATTCAGGGGCTCTTCGTAGTGCTGCCGCCACCTTTGGATCACCTCACGCTCGTTCGTAAGAAGGTTCCCGTTTATGTCCTTACACATATCGGGCTGTGGCACGTGGCCCTTACGTGAACGGTTCAACTTCTCATAAAACTTTCGTGCGTTATTAGCGCGGTACAGTTCCTCCGTCTCTTCACGGTCTCGATCTTCCTGCTGGCGCTTTTTCCTCCGGAAAATCGAGTTTTGTCTGTTCCGCGCCCGTTTGTATCGTGCCTCGTTCGCCCTCGTGCGGTGTTGCAGAAATCTCGCCCATGCTGCATTCTTCTCCTCAACTAACTGCTCACATTCGCCGTCATACCAGTCGTTTCTCTGATCCGGAGCCACCGTGCCTAGTGCAGCGGTTGCGGTGCTTCCAATGGCGGATCGAATATCTCTCCAGCCATCTTCAAGAGATGCTGCGCCTAGCTGCTCTTCCGTTGGGAGTGCCACTTCCAGCTGCTGCGCGTAGTCTTGGGCTAGTCTACCGTCTTGTAGCCGCCCAATGTTTAGCCGCGGCGGACGACTCCGACGCGTGTTGATCACCGTCGAGAGTTTTGAGCGCAGACATACTGCGACGAGGTAGTGGTCGGATTCAATATTCGCACTGCGGTAAGGCTATTCTGGAGTGCTCCAATTTATGCTTACGTCGCAATTATAGGCATTCAAAATTTGATATTTAATATTTGCATAATGTCTGATAGTCAAGCAGCATTGAACGCCTTGAAATCAGAAACATGCACGTCCAAACTTGTTTGGGAATGTGTTCAATCACTCCAAAACTTGGCCTGTCGTAACAAAGTGAACCTGTATTGGGCTCCCGCTCATTGTGGCATTGAAGGCAAAGTACAAGCTGATATGCTGGCAAGACTTGGATCATATCGACAATTTAAAGGTCCGGAACCATTTTGTGGTGTATCTGCGTGTGTTCTTAGAATTGAACTCCAAACCAGGGAACATTAAAAAATAGTGGACATTTGAAAAAAACACTTTAATTGCAAGGCAGTCAAGACGTTTTATTAAGCCCAATGTATTTAGTACTTGCAAAATTGTAGATCTTTCAAAGAAAGATTTAAGTACTTACGCAGGTCTTCTAACAGGCCATTATCCGAGTCGATATCATTTCAAGCTGTTAGGAAAACTTCAAGATTATGTATGTCGATTCGGTCGTATATATGTTGAGGCTCGGAACATCTTTTATGCCATTGTCCGGAATTTTTAAAAAAGAGATTACAGTTCTTCAACAGCTGATAGAACCCTCGGAAGTTTGGAGAACAAATCCCAAAACGGTCGTAAAAATCATCAGAATCATAATACCGAATTGGGACAACGCTGTAAGTCAAGGCGATGCGATTGCTCTACAAAGCAATAAAGCGTCAACTTGACAAAAGAGGCGGGGCATATATCACAATAGATCTAACAATTGATCGCAGTTAATCGCTGCGATACCTAACAAGGAAAAAAAGGATTTGATAAGGAATTACTGGAAGAATTTGTAATTTCCTTTGCACATTCTTTCGGGAATCTCTTCAAAAAATCCTTTCGAATTTCTTTCAGGAATCCTTCGTAAACTTCATTTGGAAATCGTTTTGAAAATTTCTCCAAGAGTTCTTTAGCAATTGTTTACGAATTTTCTTTAGAAAATTGTTTGAAATCCTATTTCAATCTTCCATAATTTTCCGAGGGAAATTTGTTCCACATAATTTCCGGAATAATTCCCGTATGAATTTTGGAAAGAATCTTACATTGGAATTTCTGGAGAAAATTACGATGGCACTTCGGGAGGTTTTACGAAAGAGGAATATCCAAACAAACTACAAGGGGAATTTTATAAATTATTCCTGGAGGAGGTCCCGAAAGAATTTTTGGAGGATTTTCTGGAGAAATTTTAGAAGAAATTCCTGGAGGCATTTTGAAATGTTTTTCAGGAAGAATGTCCGAAGAACAACCTCAATACATTTGAGACAAGAATTTTTAAATGAATTTCGTTAGTAAATAATTAAAGAAACCTCGGAAGCATTTTCAAACAAATTTTTAATGGAATTTTAATATTTTTTAAATTTCTACGAGGCTTCCTTCAGGAATATCTGATTAAAGTCTTTCGGGAGTTCTGCAAAGATTTTTTTTTTCAAAAATTCGGATAACAATTAAAAAAAAACCTTAGTTTTGAATATGAAATTAAGGCTTGCAATAAAAAACCATTCATCATCTTATTTTTTCAGATATTCTCAAGAATTCCTTAGGAATTAACTTCAGGAGTAGCTTCGAAAATTTCTTCAGTAATTATTCTGGTCAGAGCGTTAATGAATAAGGCTTCCAATGAATGATTAAATTTGTTATGATTAAATCATTCAACTCTATGATTAAAGATTATGATTAATGATTTAATAATTTTTGACAATGATTAATGATTATGATTAACGATTAAATTAGTTTTTGACAATGATTAACGATTATGATTAATGAATAAAACGTTTGGAGTATGATTAACGATTACCGATCGTGATTAAATGTTTACACAATATGTGTATGATTAATGATTAACGATCGTTATGATTGATGATTAATGATTATGAATAATCAAATTGAATGATTTGCATAGTGAGCAATAAACAAGTAACCCATCTTCCGAATTTGATTAATCAAAGGTATAAAATTTATATAATCATGATTAAAGTTTAACGAATAAAAGCGATCTATGCAATGATTAAAATTGATGATTAATGAATAAACTCAAAATATTTATGAATATGATTAGTGATTAATGATTGAATGTAAAATTCTATGATTAACGATTAGTGATTAATGATTAAATCATGTTTTTTGAATTTTTTTGAATTTTTTATGATTAATGAATAATGATTAAATAACCCATTATTCATTAATCATGATTAAATCTATGATTAATCACTAATGCTCTGATTCTGGTATTATTTCATGAATTTATTCAAAACTTGGCTCGGAAAATCCTCCCCCAGGAATTAATTCAGTTAGTCGCTCAGAAATTCTTTCAGGTACACATTCGAAAATTTCTTCAGGAATTTCATACTAAATTTATTTCTCTCCAGAAGGAATTTCTTCAAAAAATTCTTCGCACATGAATTCAGAAATACCTTCAAAAATTCCTTGAACAATTCTTTTGAAAATTCCTTTAAATATTTGTCTAAATACTATTTTAGAAACCCCTCCGAAATTTACATCAGGAATTCCTTTAGCGATACTTTCAGAAATTCTTCCAGTTATTCCATTGAAGCATGATGCTTCATTGGCATTACATCCCCCACTGGGACATTGCCGCCTCGCAGCTTAGTGTTCATTAAGCACTTCCACAGTTATTAACTGCGAGGTTTCTAAGCCAAGTTACTATTTCTGCATTCATATATCATGAGGCTATTACGATGATACTTTTATGCACAGGGAAGTCGAGACAATTTACAATCCGAAAATTGTCCAGACCGGCACCGGGAGTCGAACCCAGCAACCCTCAGCATGGTCTTGCTTTGAAGCCGAGCATCTTACCACACGGCTGAGGAGGGCCCCGATTGTAGCATGATGGCTACTGTAAATATGTAAATAATTACTGTGAATAAAGGTGAATAAATATTAATTAAGTTAAATTATTTCTGGTTCTTTTTGTGTAAATCTTGTATTCAAGTTATGGTTTAATGTTCATTAGATCTTTTTGTATGGGTTATAAAATATAGATACCAATTCGATACCTGACAAGTGACAATGACAATGCGTTGATTAACGCATATATGTCAAATGTTCCACGTAAACGTTCATTCAATGAATGGACATTCAAGTTCATCTACGATGAACAACGTCAAAGCTTCTAAGGTCGCTTCACGAACTTCCACGACCGTCCAAACCAAGAGGAGTGACTTAAGAGGGCTTAAAAGGATAATAACCCTTTCAAATTCGATAGGTTATGAGGGAATGAGATGGCAGTTTCCATTCGTAGGTTTATGATGGCAAAAGATTTAGATCGTGAAGATTGATGGCCTTTGGGAAGGTTTAACAACCCCGGACACGATTCGAAAAACCTCACGACCTATCTGAGGCAATTTGGGACCACACTGGATCATTTCAATCGAGACCGTGGAAAGATCCGGGAGTATGAGTTTCTTAGTATCGGGAATCTGTTGAGGTATGTCTTTAGTGTTTTAGATTTTACGTTTATTCTTTCCGTTAGGCTAAGGTCTAGTTAAAGAGTGTTGTGCGGTTCCACAGTAATTGTTGTGTGAGTATCCTAGAAAAATAAGGTAATTTGTGGAAAATGTATGTTCAAAATGTGTGTGCTTATACGCGTCAATCAGACGTTTGACGGCTTCTTATTGCCAGTTTCTGTAAACGGGATTCGAACCAACGCCTCTACCGACCTCTGGACATCGACCGCATCGCCCAACCCTCTCGGCTAGCACTTTCTCTCGTTGGAAATTCTCCAAGTTGCGGCTTTTGATCCGTTAACCGGAAAGGGACCGCACCGTCACCTTTGCGTCCGTCTTTGCCACGCCGGCCACCGCTAGATCGAATCCTTTCATACGCAGCCGAGCAGTCATCCCGGCCACCTGCGGCATCCATTTTCTCGCCATCTTCGTGGGCGTCGCATCCCATGAGACGTCGTATTGTTCCAGTATTGTGTAGCAGCCATCGATCGCCATTGCGATCCGCAGCACCCAACCTTCTTTCGTCGGAAACACTAGCATTCAACAAGTTTAATCGTGAACAACCAAGTTCGTTCACCGAGTTACAACATCGCGGCCACTTGGTGGGGTTGTCGCAATACCGCTTCGAGAGATGAGCTGCATCATAAAAGGTCGATGAAGAGGATTATTAGAACCCATCCACGGCATGGAGCTAGACTTTACTAAGCTGGCGCAGTTCCGTGCTGCGTGCCACTAGTTCTCTCTTTTACGCTCCCACTGATCTTATGCAACGCAAATAGTGACGTCGCTATTTGCGTTGCATAAGAACAGCGGTGGAGTGAAAGAGATAACTAGTGGCACGCAGCGCTGATCTGCGCCACCTTAGTAAAATCTAGCTCATTGAATCCACGGTACCGTGATAAAAATGCACATGCGTAAATAATTGAAACACACTCACATGAAAGCTAGCTAAAATTAGAAATACCGCACACATGATTAGTTAGAGAAGATTAAGTAGAGATGAAGGATGTGAAATGATCCTTGGATAAGATTTGTAAATTCAAATAAAATAGCATGCTTGTTAATCGTTGCCGTTTTGCCTTACAAAAATAAATGTGTTTCATACCAGTGCAACGAGTTACGTAATGTCTAGATACTGAAGGTTTTTGATGTCGTTCGGTTAGTGTTTTTTTCGTATTTTATGATTCATTTTACTCCTAGTTGAACTGCTAAGGAAACTCAGTCCCTTCTCTTTCGTTCTTAAAGCGAGAATGGAGATTTATGGAGGTGGGTTCTGTCAATGATGATAATTTGAGCTACAGTGACCAACCGAACGACGATCTTTAGCCATTATACATTTACGCGTGGTGCTGTCTTCTCGCCATAAATAACGGAAGTACTTCATAACCATGCGGGTCAGCTAGTGCGTTCCTCATTCTCTGAATTCCTTCAAGAAACCTGCCCTGAGGTTCAGATTCTCACCGGGCATAAGAACAGACGAGTGGCCCTCAATATTAATTGAGGTGCCGCTTAAGCCATTCGTTAACGAATTCAAGGTCGAGATACCCCGTAGCTGCCAAGGCGTGCTATACCATCGGAAATTCTATACTATCGGGCTCCGTAATTCCGGTTGAACTTCTTTCAGATATTTTCGAAATTCTTGAAATTTCTTCAAAATTCCTTTAGAAAAAGCTTAAAAAATCCCAAAGGAATACTTTCGTCTTGTGAATTTCTTCAGAAATTCCTTCCGAGATTTCTTAGAAAGTTCCTTTACGAATTATGTTAAGAGTTTCTTTAGAAACTCGTTTCGAAATTCCATCGAAAGTTGCTTAGGAAATTTAGTCGGAATTCCTTCGAAAAATTCTTTGGTAATACCTACGGTAATAATATGTCTTCTCTCATTGTTGTCTCCCAAGAAAATGTGTGTTTGTCCCGTTACAGATGTGAAACATCGCCAAGAATGTCAACTATGTGAACATCAGCATCGTTATTACCTAAGCACCTTAAATTCCCTTCCTTTCCTACTGTAGTATTGTATTCCCCAATTTCGACCAAAACGCGAATCTTTCGGTTCTCCAAAACTAACTAAGAAATAAGAAATAAATTGTTAAACTTGATTTCAGCTCCGTAACGCTTCACGGCAATTGATCCTCCTAAATAAACGAAAGATTAAAAAATATTAAAAAAAACCTACGGTAATTGCTGCTTAAGAAAATCGTCCGAAAGTCCCTTGAGAGAATTCTTTGGAAAATTTCTTTATGTTTTCTTTTGGAAATGGCTTTAGGAATATCTGCGGAAATTGGTTTAGGAATTCTCTCGTTTTTTTTTAAGAAATTGCTTCAGCAATTATTTCAGGAATTGCTTTAATAAATTCTTCCATTATTCTTATTATTATTATTGGAGATCTTACGAAATTTCTTCAGAACATTATCAAGGAATTCTTTCGATTTGTTTTAATTGCTTTGGACATTCCTCCAGAAATCTAATTAGAAATTCCTTGAGAGCTTCGGATATTTTTTTTGGGAGTCACTTCTGACTGACTGACTCTCTTATGATTCGGAAATTACTTTAAGTGTTCTTTTCAAATTTACTTTAGAAACTCTTCCGGAAACACCTTTAGTATTTCCTATTTCTTACTTCAATAAATTATCGAAAAAAAAGGATTTTCTGGAGGAAGCTTCTAAGGTATTTCCGAAGAAATTGTCAATGAAATTTAAAACGAATTCCTAACAGAATTTCCAAAGACATTTCTAGAAGATCTCTTTCTATATTTCTAAAAGAATTCGTGTCCGAAGAAATTTTCGAAATTTTATGAGAATTGCTTCTTGAAATTTCAAAAGAATGTATTTGGGATTGGGCAATAGGAATTGCTGGATTTATCTCCGATGACATTTCCAGAGGATTCTCTGTAAAAATTCTTAGAATAAATTCCGAAATAATACTTAAAGGAATGCCGAAAGATATTCCTGGATAAATTTAATGTCGGAAATACTTTCAGGAGTTCCGTTGTCACTTCTGTTAGCAAATCGTTGGTAAACTCCCGAGGTAATTCCTAACATTTTGTTTGTTTGTTGTCAGATTTGTGGAAGGGATTTTTACTGGAACTTCCGGAAGAATTACCGGAGAAGTTTCCGATGGTGTCCGAAGGAATACCTGAAATAATTTTCAAATTAAATGTTTTTGGAAAAAAAAACAAAGAATTTCAAGAGATTTTTTCAATAAATTAGACGATTACATTACATTTTATGCGACAAAAAGCAATAACAATTTCGCAATATTTGAAATTTCCTGGCATTTTCTTTTAACTTAATACGCCTCCAATGAATCGCCTGCTTTGAGCCTGCTTACAGCGGCACACTAGGAGTTAACTTTCTGAAATCAGTATGGCGAAAGGCATCTAAGGTTCGATTTCTCAAAATTAAGCACTTTCATCAAAAAAATATTTGGTAGGCATGGTAGCGGACACCTTCCTACATAATCGGTACCAAATAGTTTTTCATGAAAAGTTTCTTATTTTGAGAAAACCCGCGTTAGATGACTTTCGCCATACAAATTTCTGGCGGTTAACTCTTGCTGGCTATTTGCGCATATACGATAGCGCCTGGATGTGACAGCGGCGGGTAGAAAATCAGCCACTGCCAATAATTCATTGTAGTTCTTACTACTGGCACGAAATTATAAATGAACTGATCACGCCAAAAATGATGATATCCCTTCATTACCAAAGCTCTGGCATCGCAAGTGCAAGTACGTTTCGGAAAAAAGACGCTTCAATAAATTTATTCGTACGGTGACTGAAGAAAGTTCGATGGCGTCAGTATTGGTGGTCGTTTGCAGCTGATCGCAGCAGATTTATTTTTTCGGGCGGCTTCCAAATTTTGTTCAGTCACCATGCGAATGAACTTATTGCAGCGCTTCTCTCCGAAATGCTTGAGATTCCGCTACAGACGGCATCGTTACGATTGTCCTTTGTCATCGCCACGCGGTTGTGCTTTGAAATATGAAGAAATATTGACATAGATTGACAAATGGTGGTCCTGAAAAATCAAATATTTCCAATCACTAATAGCAACAAACCAAACTCAGAATCTTGCCAAACCAACGAAAATGGCAAGATAGTAAAAACATTTTCAGCCGTTCTCTGCAAATAAATTTATTGCAGCGTCCGACGAATGAATCGCCTGCTTTGAGCGTGCTTACAGCGGCACACTAGGAGTTAACTTTCTGGAATCAGTATGGCGGAAGGCATCTAAGGTACGATTTCTCAAAATTAAACACCTTAATCGAAAAAATATTTGGTAGGCGTAGTAGCGGACACCATCCTTCATAACCGGTACCAAATAGTTTTTCATGAAAAGTACCTAACTTTGAGAAAACCCGCGTTAGATGTCTTTCGCCATAAAAATTTCTGGCGGGTAACTCAGGCTGGCTATTTGCGCATATACGATAGCGCCTGGATGTGGAAGCGGCGTGTAGAAAATCAGCCACTGCCAATAATTCATTGTCTGCCAACGAACCACGCGATTGTGGTTTTTATTGTGATGAATATTCGCCTTGGGTCAACTTCCTCTTTAACAAATCATGGCCCTGAGCAACAAAACTAAAGTCAGCATCATGTGAAAAAATGTTAATTTTCACAGACGACAACCAAATCGAGGAAGACGCTTAAACTTAATGAATTTTTGCGGCAATTAACCGCCGATTGCCTCCGCTCCGACCGACATTGAGGCCATAATTCTGTGACCTTCGCTAAGCGACTTTTTCAAAGATCGTCTCGAATCAATTATCTTGTTATTCTTCTCAATAATATGTATTTTAAGCCACTAAGGTACATAAACAAACTCAGAATCTAGCGAGAAATTTTCACTGGTCATTCTTTTGATAAGTCACCACAGTACAATCTTTTACGTTCTTTACTTTACGTTACAAATCTTGACTCGGTATTTGCAGTGTTCAAGAATATTAATGAAAGATACAACTCTTCACAAGCCAGATGATTCTTTCTATGCAACGTTTAGTTCAATGTATGTATAGCGCAAAACCAATTCCCCGTTGAACGCTAATCGGATTTTCGGTACACTTGTTTGCAAACCACAGTTTAACAGAGCGTAGCCTTATATGCTTGCTTCCATATTGCTCAAATTCTGACACCTTTACTAGCTGCTGCCGTTATCCTCGGCATCCGGGCGGGTTGGTTACGCTCCAACGCGACCGATCCTCCTCCAACCAGACACGCCAATCCGACGCACATGTGGTCCCGTTTCAAAGGAAATCGTACAAAAACTTTGGTTCTTCCGTCGCCGCATTTCTGCAGTCAGCCGTTTCAATGGCCCGCCTAATACTTTCCTAACCGAAGGACGCAAGCAAGCGGCATGGCACAGCGGTTCACCTCTTTCGAAATGGAGTAGCAGCACCTTCGTATCCAGCAAATCGGATTTTCGTAACACTTGAGGATTTTCACCACGTTTGTAGTTGCGAATGTAGCCAACTTAGGTTTTTGTAGGCGCTGGAAGGTTCGAAGGAAGGGCATTACTCGCACGCATGCTAAGACGGAAAGTATTAAGAAACAATGGCCTACTTTGGATAGAGAGGAGGTGTTTCCCGCCGTGCGACATGTCGGCGGGTTTCACACCACAGAAACAAAATCCCGCAATAATCCTTTTCATCTAGAACGACGCATCATTTAGTTCGGTGCCCGCAGAAAGAACTTTTTTGTTTTCACGTGTATCGTTAGCAGATTAGAAAAGGATTAAACTCAGCTGCCGATCCGACTGCCGGAGCGGTATTTGTTTTCGAAATTGTCCTTCCAAACAAAGGATACTCAGCTGATCGGCTAATGGGTCCCGCCGTTGGATGTTTACTTTGGCAATCTAGCTCATCCCCCTGGTAATCGGCTTTCCCGAGACAATGGGTGTGAGATGTCACACGTTCCGACGAAAGTCGCTACCTGGCCCTATAAACGACCGATCCAAACACAAGTAGCAAAAGTATCACCTCGGTTCGAAAGAGACACGTGTTTTGTTTCGATCGGTCTGCATGCAAACTGATACTGATCTGCATGCACATTTGCGTAGGCTTTCGCACCTTATTAGCCAACTGAGCCGCATTCTGTTGACGTCTGGGAATAAATCTTCCAGGAAAGCGAACCGAAAGCAACGCCAACAGTTTATTTCGAAATACGGCTCGGTGCCAGATTGCCATCCGTGCGTAACGGTTTCGAATTGTTTTTATCGATAGGTACTGAGACAAAACAAAAAAAACTAAGCAACCATCCACCAGCCACAGCCGCTTCCTGTCATTTGACTATCTGAGGCAGCGGTGGCGGCATATTTTAGTGCTTCTTATGCTCTCATTTGCTTATGATCTGGTGGAAAAAATCCTTCCAGCTTTGAAGTATCCTTTTCTTTGCCACCAAATGTAGCCTGATGTCGTTTGTGTTTCAAAAATATAACCCAGCACTTCCTTGGTGACGTCGATCTGCCGAGCGAAATAAGACTAAGTCTTAGTGTTTAGGCAGTTAAAAAATCACACTTTGGGTTTAGAGGACGCAACCGTTGGCGGTTGTTCATTACGATTTTTTTTCTCACAGTCCCTTATCGAGTAGGAAGTAATGAACGACATGTCACGCAGATGTGTTTACAAGCAGACAGGGTAACAATTTCCTTTGGAAGGATTATTTCCATAAAAACAAGAAGCAGTCGTGCGGCCAGGCTGAAATAGAGGTAATAAATTTGCTTGTGGCTGTGGCTTTCGAGATTTTACAAAACTCATCATATCGTTGGAACCATGGATTTCATCCATACATATAAAATTATCTAATATTGTCACTCAGAATTCTTTCTTTTGCTTTGCTTCTATTTCGATGAAAGTCTGAATAATTAACAGCTTTAAAAAAATTTTCTAAGAGTTTTAGTAGGTAACCTTAATATACAATCAATTCATTTAATTATTTACTGATTTTTATGGTAACATAAATAAACTTCATTTTTCAAAATCTTAACATGAGATGTCATACACGGAGCAAAAACAATCTAGTTTGAAACAACCAAAACGTTGGTTGAATTTCAAACTAAATTTTTTGGAAAAATATATTAAGCTCTTTTAGTGGAATGTATTAAACCGTCTAAGACGAATTAAGTACTGTCCATTTAATTCCACCAGTTAATTTTCGTAACTTTTGCAGATACGTATTTCGACCACAACTGTGTGGTCGTCTTCAGTGTCTTGTACTTGACTCGACTTGACTTGAGTCGAGTCAAGTACAAGACACTGAAGACGACCACACAGTTGTGGTCGAAATACGTATCTGCAAAGATAACGAAAATTAACTGGTGGAATTAAATGGACAGTACTTAATTCGTCTTAGACGGTCTAAATTTTTTGTTGTTGTTAAGTCAGAGTTGTTTGATTTGAAGTCAGAGTTGTTTGAGTTCCAAGAATAGGTTGGCACAAACATCGTTTTTGGTTTGTTTCTACCCCAAAACACTTGGTTACTATAACATTGTTTATGTTTGTTGCCAACTAACATTTTAGTTTGTTTCTACCATTATTGACGTTGTTCATTATTGTGTTATGTTTAATATTCTAAACTTCAATATTAGGTTTTTTTTTTGTCTTTATTTAGGAGACTTTCAGCCCGAGGCTGGCTCATCTCCGTTCAATATTAGGTTGTTTCAACCAATTTACCATGTTGACTCAACCAGAGGTTTTGTTTGGTTTGAAGGTAACCTAAAAATGGGTTTCAGATAAACTAAAAGTTAAGTTTGTTTTGTTTTACCAGGAAGACGGAGTACAATAACCAAACCACCAAATTTTCGAACGCGTTCTTTGTAAAATAGCGGATTTAAAGTGTTTTGCAGTTCTGGTTTTTAAATGCAGGCATGGACGATTGATACTTCGAACTATTATCGATGTGAGTATGACTTCTGAAGTGAACCACAATCAATAAATTTACGTTCAATTTAATGTTCGTTTCCAGGCGTTCAATATACCCGATCAAGAATGCATAACAAAATTATAACAAGGGGAGTTATTTATTTCAGAAAAATAATGTAACAAAATGTGTTATAAAATTGGCTGGTTAGTTGTTAAAATAACAAAAATTATATCAAAATTCCCTCTAGCCGTAACATAATTATATCAGAGGTTGTTACCTTCATTTCAACATTATAACAACCGTTGATATGATTATGAGGTACAAAATCTATTTTTCATGGTAATTGCCTACATTACGTATAAAAATGTGGTACGCTACAACGCCGGATTTCCATCCATAATGTAGGCAATTAACTTTGTACTAGCTATTACCATCGAACATTGATCCAAGTTATACTGGAGGTGATTACCTTCGCTTTTTTTCCAATATCAAAAAATGTAGGTAATTATTTTGTGTAAATATACATAACTAATGTTGTTATAATTTTGATATGAAATAAAACTGGCCGAAGACACATTTTTATCGAATTATCTAATTATAACACACGTTGTTTTAAATAACAACCATTGATAGAATTGAGTTATAATTTTGTTATGTATTCCTGATCGGGTATGCCCAGGTAGATCATGATCCATTACAATGACAAGCATGGACAGCATTGGAGGAAAAACCCGGTTCCTCGTAACGAACTTCCATTTTTTTATTTTGCATGCATAATAAATATATATATTCAATGGCGATATTATTATTACTATGAATAAAATAATGATCTTAGAATTTTTGTTTTGTTTTTAATAATAAAAAAAAACTGAAACCCAGCATAATTACAACCAAAACATTGATAGATTCAAACTAGAATACGTTGTTGTTTTAAGGCAGATTTTGGTAATTTCAAACTAAACTGTTTGGTTGAATCAAACAAAATTTTGCTTTATTTTTGTAGCTGTCAAAATCAAACAATCATAATCATGGTTGTTTCAAACAAATATTTGTTAAACCTATCTAAATAAGCAGAGAAATAGCATCCTACAATATTAGTTTGTTTCAACCAGCGTTCACAGTTGATTCAAAGTTAATCATTGTTTGGGCCGAATTCAACCTAAACTTTTGGTTGAAGCAACCTAAATTTTTTTTGTGTTTACCAAAAATTTTTCTCCGTGAACTGAAAATAAGATATATGAACTTTGATGTCAAGCTACTCTATATCAAGTGATATAGCTCATAGCCTGGAAGGCATATTAAAAAATAAACTGCATCCTATAAGTAGATTGGCGTAGTGTGGTCAAACTTTCTTAAATTGAATACCTTGTTAAATTGAATAGCGTTGGAAACTAGTGTGAGTTGTCTGAGATTGCTTTGAGAAACAAGTCTATAGAGTACATCTCTGTAGTCCAAAAGTGGAATAATTTGAGATCTTGCCATTTTTAGTCTAACATGTTGAGGGGTATAATTAGGGTGGTCTAACCGGTAGTACCGAAACCGGTAATACCGGTATTACCGGTCAATTTTGGATACCGAAAATACCGGTTTTAGAGACGGAAAATACCGGTATTTTCGGTATTTCAAATTTTGCTGTCAGAATAAAAAAATCTCGAATAGTTTCCACCTATACTGCCGCTAACCGCAAGTCGAGCACATCTGTATATGGGCCTCCATATACAGATGTCCTCGACTTGCGGTTAGCGGCAGTATATATATCAGCTAAACTGCATTAATCGCATATCTGTCCCATATAAATAGGAAATCCAGCATAGATAGGAGAGATATTAGGTTACAAGCAGTAAAGACTCATCGTGCAAAAAATATAACAATTGAATGTGCGTATTGATGAACCTTTCCTAAGTAAGCATCATCGACGAAATTCACCTACAGCAAAAATCGATCATTATCGACATTCTCTTAGCCATCTGTTCAACTGCCAATGACTTTTTTCTTCAATGAACATTGTTGACATCGTCAAGAATTTTCTCCCAATAAATGAAATTGTGAAAAAGGTACGTGCCATAGCAGTTTTTTTTAAATCTTTATTAAAGTTTTTTTTTTTCCTATTACAAGAGTTCATCACTAAGCCATAGTAGTGTTTCTCAGATAAACGTAAAACACGATTTGCTGCAAAAACATGTCCGTTCTGAATTCGTAAATTTTTTTGAATAAGTGGCTGACCCCAAAGCACGCTGAAATAGTATGTTATCTATGCTCAAACGGATCTATGAGTTGAAGCTTTAACCCGAATTAAACTTCGGTGATAATTTTTTAACGTTTTTGAAAATAATTTAAGCCCTCGAACCTGTTCAAGCTGCTGTGGAACTACTCTGCCGTGAGTTCTGCACGATCTTTTTGATTTTTTGAATAATTCTGCCGTAAATCAATTGATCACAAACATTTTCTTCAAGGCATCTAAAGCTACTTTGATTAAGAAAGTGGGCAATATATTGAAGCGTCTAATCATTCCTGATGCGATCGTTGAAACTGAGACAATGACCATTTCTGAGGATCGGTACGAAGAAAATGCCTTTGAAAGGATTAAGGGAAAGTACTTCACACTGATTTTGACAAAGTCGTCCAACTTCGGTTGAACCAAAAAAGGGATTCTCAGTAGTTGGCAACAATTAAAGACAGGGACACCGTCTTCGACCACAGGTCGTACTGACTGAACACTTAACACCTAGCATGAGACAACGGACAGAACACATAACACCCAGTGGACACGTGGAGAATTTTTCGATCTCGAAAAGTTTTCTCTTTACCGGGCGGGAATCGAACCCACACTCCAAAGCACATGCGTCAAGACGATTAACGTCGCTATCCGTACGGCCACGAAACCCACATTGCCAACAAAATCAAATGCGGATTGGGAGATGAGTCACTCAGTATGTTAGTTACTAAACCAATTAATTACTTAAGTTTCGCTTTTCTCAGCTCAACAAACAATGATTTTAACATTCGAAGTTTTTCAACAAATATTGTTTTTCATCCAAAAGACCAAATAAAAAGTTTTACATTTAATACCTGAAATTTTCACAAAAACCGGTATTACCGGTATTGACTCCACCAAATACCGAATACCGGTATTTGTCAATAATGACCAATACCGACCACCCTAGGTATAATGTCTTAATATATCTAAGCGATGTAGAGCGTTGTATTAACTTGAGCATTCCAATTCATATTGCAATCCATGACAATTCCAAGGATTCTAACTGTTTCAGAATATTCAATAATGTTATCCCCAACTTTTACCATCGGGACATTCGCACACACATACGTTTTGTACGGAAAAAATAGATTGGGTTTTCTTGGTGTTTAGTGTTAGTCTAAAATGTTTACGCCACCCGACCACATTACTAATATCGATGTTCATTTTCCTAGCTATCATTTATGTACATTGAGAATAATAAGGGACCCAGTATAGACCCTTGAGGTACACCACATCATACCGATATTGTCTTAGACCGTTTGTTGTTAAATTCAACCAAGTAGGAAAGTAAGTAAGTAGGAAAACATTAAAATTACTGAAGGTTGATCCAGTTCGAAGTTTTGAAAAAGCTTTATCACAATGTAAGTGATTGTTAATTGAGTCAAATGCCTTACTGAAGTCTAATAACACCATTGAAGTTGCCATTTTGTTATCAAGTGCCTCTCGAAAATCATTTTCAATTTTGATCAAGATTAACTGTACTGCAAGTTTTGCGATATACCGATTGAAGTTTACAAAGCAAATGATGTGGAGTCAAATATTCATTAAGCTGATTAAAGAGAATGGGTTCAAATATTTTCGACAATGCGCAAAGAAGGCCAATAGTCTATCTCTTATTTAGGATTGTCCTATTTTCTATTGGTATTTCCTTCGAAGTTTTCCAGTTGTGCTTAGAAGCTAATCTTTCTTTCCAATATGTAGTGTTGTTGTGAATATCGTGGATTTGGGGAACGACACTTTGTCCATTTTGCTCTCCAAGGGTCCCTAGCCAAGGTCACGGGGGTTGACGGCACTGAAGATAACATTTATCTGTGTATCATAACACATTTGGAGCACTTCAGTGGATTGGATGCTTTGCAGACTGAGCCCCCTGAGTGTATGTCCCGGCATACTTATCAGGTATAGCTCTTTAAACATGAATGATGTGCTAGGGCTCAGTAGTGAGTCCAAGGGGTCGGACAATTAATGTCTCGTCAACTGGATGTTGCGAAGCCAACGCGTGGGCACAATAGGATAGGATGGGTTGTAAAATATATTGAAATTTAAAAGTCATGATTCACAATGGATCATTCTTTTATTTTAGAGACATTCAAATTTCAGAAAATTTTCAATTGGGAATGGACAACTATTGAATAAATCGAAAATAGCTGAATGATAGGAATCTTTTTTTTAGGAATTTATGTTTCTGCATTACAATGAATGTTTTTTTACATATATTTTGCATTATAAGTCTTAACTTCATAGCAAACCAAAAATTCCCAAGGGTTCAAAAAAAAAAATTCAAAATCGAAAAAATATTTTTTTTTTTATAATTTGGTGCAATTTATCTCTCTCGTCTCGTCTCACTTCTCATTCCTCATTTCTCACTGCTCACTAACAAAAGAAAGAAGCGCGAAATGAGTAGTAAGACGTCTCATTACTCACTTCGCCTTTCTGGCTTTTTACAGCGAGAACTAAGAAATGAGGAGAGAAAAGAAGTGAGACGTCTCTCTCCTCATTCTTAATTTCTCACATTTCAAATGAACTATTCGGCCAAATGTCCTATTCGGCCAAACGACTCTTTCACCCAAATGAGTCTTTCGCCCAAATTGGCCTTTTAGTCAAATGACACTTTCGGCCTAATGACCCTTCTGGCCAAATGATCCTTCTAGTCAAATGACACTTTCGGCCAAATTACCCTTTCGGCCGAACGACCCATTTGGAAAAACGACCCTTTCGGCCAAACGACCTTTACGGCCAAATGACCTTTTCGGCCAAATGACCCTTTCGGCCAAACGACCCTTTCAGCCAAACGACCCTTTCGGCCAGATGGGTTTCGGCCTAATGATTTGTTCGGCCTAGTGGCATTCAGCCAAATGGCTTTCGGCCGAATGATTTTCGGCCCTTCAGTGACAATAATAGTTCTAAAATATGGAAGACAAGTTGTGTTATACAATAAATAATTAAACAACTTTCAAATAAGACTCAATAAATAAATCAACGTCTAACTGAAAACGTACAAACAATGAGGTACCGACTGTTTGCTTTGATGAAATTTACTTATCTCCTGCACTTAGTTAGCACTGATTAGTCATTTTATGGTGATGAAATTTCGATTCAACTACCACTGAATCATTGAACGTTTTGACTGGTACATTATACATACTGACATATTCAAACTACAGTTTGACTAGACTGTATCCTATGTGACTAACCTGGCTGACCAAACCACATTCCTGAAAGTTTTCAAGAGGATTATGTGAGCTGATTCCCACAATCCGGTGTTCATTTGGTCAAAGTAGACTAGTTCTTCCGGCATAATCACTTGTCAACTTTCAAAAACCCACCCCGATCATAGCAATCCTATTAGAGCAAAAACAAATTGGTGAACGAACCTTTGCGTATTTTGCTCTTCTAGGGTGTTATTGACTGGATTAAACGCATTGAGATTAGCACATAGGACCAAGATGAATACAGTATTAGGTGCTCGAGTCTGCCAAGTTTGTGGCATTGTATAAGTTACATTGTATACTACACATGAAAAAGTTATATGGGAAGATCCACAAATTACGTCACGCAAAAATTGACGATTTAAACCCCCCTCCCCCCTTTGTCACACTTTTCGTATGGAACATCTAGATTTTTTATATGAATCGTCACGCTGCTCGGAACCCCCCCTCCCCCCTAAGACCGTGACGTACTTTGTGGATGGCCCCTATTAGTGATGCTGAAAATGATATTATTTGAGAAAAGAGCAAATCGATCTCCTTTTCTGATGGTGTTCGGAGACTCGATCCTCCGGTATCAATAAGATTCGGTTCGTCGGCCTTCTCGTCCATTTCCAAGTTGTCTATAAATTTACATCTATCCATCCATCCATATATATAAAACTCAATGTTTGTATGTTTGTATGTATGTTTGTATGTATGTTCCAGCATAACTTCTGAACCCATTGACCGATTTCAACCAAATTTGGAACACACATTCTTTATCTTAAGGAGACGACGATAGGGGGGTTGAGGGTGCTCTTTGGAAAAGGGGGAGGGTATGGGGGGAGGGGTATTGCTTAGTTATCGATCAACTCAGTGTAGCTTTGGAACCCCTTGGCCGATTTCAACCTAATTTGGAATACACATTCTTCATCTTAAGGAGACGATGATAGGGGGTTAGGGATGCTTTTTGAAAAAAGGGGGAGGGTGTGGGGGGAGGGGTATTGCTTAGTTATCGATCAACTCAGTGTACCTTCTAAACCCCTTGGCCGATTTCAACCAAATTTGGAACACACATTCTTAATCTTTAGGATATAACGATAGGAGGCTTAGAGATGCTCTTATGGAAAGGGGAGGGTATAGGGGGGAGGGGTATTGCTTAGTTATTGTTCAACGCAGTGTACCTTTTGAACCTCTTGGCCGATTTCAACCAAATTTGGAACACACATTCTTTATCTTAAGAAGACGATGATAGGGGGGTTAGAGATGTATTTTGGCAAAAGGGGGAGGGTACTGCTTAGTTATTGATCAACTCAGTGTACCTTCTAAACCCCTTGGCCGATTTCAACCAAACGCACATTCTTAATCTTTAGGAGATGACGATAGGAGGCTTAGGGATGCTCTTTTGGAAAGTGGGAGGGTATAGGGGGAGGGGTATTGCTTAGTTATTGTTCAACACAGTGTACCTTTTGAACCCCTTGGCCGATTTCAACCAAATTTGGAACACACGTTCTTTATCTTAAGGAGGCGACGATAGGGGGGTTGAGGATGCTCTTTGGAAAAGGGGGAGGGTATGGGGGGAGCGGTATTGCTTAGTTATCGATCAACTCAGTGTACCTTTGGAACCCCTTGGCCGATTTCAACCTAATTTGGAACACACATTCTTTATCTTTAGGAGACGACTATAAGTTAAGCATACTCTTTGGACAAGGGGGACGGTGGTGGGGTAGGGGTATTGCATAGTTATTGATCAATTAAGTGTAGCTTTTGAACCCCTTGGCCGTTTTCAACCAAGTTTGGAACACACATTCTTGATATTAAGGAGACGACGATAGTTAGGTTAGGGGGAGCAGTATTATTCAGCAATCGATCAACTCAATGTAAGTATTGAACCCAATGATTGATTTGAACCCTATCAAATATTGTCTGTCCTAAGGAAACAATTTTAGTGAATGTGGGTAGGTCATTTGAAAAGGGGTGGGTTTGAGAGAGGGTTATTGTTTAGTTATCGATCAATTCAGCATAACTTTTGAACCCATTTACCGATGTCCACCAAATTTGGAACTGTATTCTCTGTTTTAGGAAGACTATATCAGACTGGGTAGGAGTGTCATAGCTGAATGAGAGAGAGGATATTTATTAAACGAACAGTTTAGGCTGTGAACCATTCCACCGATTCGTTTAACTTTTAGTTAAAATTTGACACTTCGATGGTTATTTTCCCATCGTGGTTAAAATTTTACTCCGAAGCCGACCCATTTAAGTTTTGACAGATTGATAGTTATTCGGAACGAAATTAATTTGGCGCCAATTTTCTCGCGAACAAAGTTTAACAATAGAATCGTCAAATCTAACCATGCTCTGGAGCAGGGTTATTTTTAACCACGGCGAAATAATCATCGAACTGTCAAATTTTAACTAAAAGTTAAACGAATCGGTGGAATGGTTCACAGCTTTAGTATACCTTTTTATCGCATGGGTCAATTCAAACCAAATTTGTAAACACGTATTCTCTACCCAAAGGAAACTATTATAGAGAAGCTGGGAGGGACTTTGGACTTTGTTTAGAAAACGACTTAAATTAAAATCCTTCTTATTTAGTTCATTCGAGGTTTTTTTGACATTGTACAATGCTCCGAAAACAAATTTCCCTCAAAAATAGCAATTCCTCAAAAATAGCAAATCCTTGACAATAACATTTTCCCAGTAATAACAATTCCCCAAAAATGACGAAAATGATGTTTTCCAAAAGTGATTCTTACCGATACATATATCCCAGAATATGACATTTCCCTGAAAATGACATATCCCTGAATGAAGCAGTCCATTAACATAACACTATTTAAGGCCTAAGGTCATTCGACATGAATTATGAACAGCATCAGAAAAATCTTTCATAGAAAGCATGCATTTGCTGGGTATAAAGCAATGATAATTGTTACCCTTCATCGCAATCATGGTTTGCCCATTGAAGAGCAATGATTAATGTTTTTCCTTCTGGATGGTGGATGTGATTGCTTCTTTAAAAGTAGGCATTTGCCCGGAATAAGTCAATGGTGGTGTGATCCTTCTTTAAAAATATAAATAATGAATGAATAAAGTATCGGTGAATGTTTTTCCTTCTTTAGCAATTGACGTTTGCCCGGAATAAGGCTATTCAAAACAACGATCCCTTCTTCAAGATCAGTCCATGTTTCCAAAAGCCTTATTTTCATCAATCTTTCATCAAATCTTGAAGTATCAATAAGTTAACACAATTACTCTGTTGACCAATTGGTTTTATCCTTTTCTGATTGTGAAAAAAAAAAAACAAAAAAGGGAATTCCGAGCAAGGCCGGGTACATAAAGCTAGTTGTCTATAAATTTACATCTACCCATCTCCGCTAGTTTTTCTAACAACTGGTCCAGACTGCTGAGTTCGCAGAATCCCAGCACCACGATAAAGCTATAAGCTCCTTAGACCGGCTGGTCAGCTCAACCATGGACACTAAAATGCGATACTCGCTAAATGGGATCGCTTTTGAGACCGGGTAGTTCTGTAAGAACGGAAAAATTATCAGGATTAGCAAAACGGGACGCTATCCTATGAACTAACCTGAAAATGCTCCTTCAAATTGCCCGCCAAAATGGTGAAATGCAGATGCCCAGTTGATCAGCACCTTGCTAACGATACACTTCAGGTTCATCAGCGGTTGGTTCTATCGGAAGCTTTTCTTCTTAAAGATGTACGGCGGAACACGGATCGAATTCATCCTTTATATTTGAAATCGGAAGATTCTTTATCATCTGTGTCACATTCAAGTGCTAGCCCCTGCGTCCCCTGTCGGGTCAAAAGGTAGTGTTTGTGGTCACTATGGCTTTTATCACTTCCGTATGACCGTTCCGACCTTTGGAGCCTCATCCACCAATCCCGGCTTTACTCCGTCTACCGCGGGAAGTTTTACATTGGCGAGTTAATGTCCGCCATCAGAACAACCTGGGGCGTTGGAAACTCGCTTGCTTTGCGAAAGTCTGGAGGGCCAACAAATACTTGGACTGTACAAAAAAAAACATTAATAAACAAGAAAAAGTTCAGTCAGTTGCCAGAAAACTTGTTTTTAAAACAAGTGTTGCCAAATTAAATGAAAACAAAAAGATTTATTGAAATCTTTCGTACTTTCATTTGAAAAGTTTCAGCTTTCAAGAACACAATTTTCGGTCATAAATTTCTTATTGAAAATAAATACTTTATTCTCAATTTAAATATTTTACTATGTTTACCAAATTTGATCGACTTTCAATTTAAAAGTACAAACTTCTTAAAATCACAATTATTTTTTTCTCTGTGCAAGATGGCTGTTACGACGGGAATTCATCTCGCCGCGTTCGTTTTCGGACGTTGGACAGAAACGTTTTTTCCAGTGTTGCGTTCCGCCAGACACTCGAAACTGTAAACATTTATTAACAATAATGATTTACAAATATTTCAATGGACAAGAACTTACACTTTTGGTTTCGTCCAAACGTCAGTACAGTACGGATAAATAATACAAAATTCTTCATACAAAGATAATAAAATCTACAATGAGGTCTGAATATAATGGTACGAGCGAACATTTGGTGTCAGAAGTGGGATTCGAACCCACGCCTTCAAAGAAGACTACGCCGACCGGATGAATTCCCGTCGTAACAATGGCTGAATCATGAATTTGGCAGATTGGAACACCTAGTGGTGTATTCACCTTGCGAATAAAAATTGTTGCTTTTTTGGGTACGAGTTTAGGATCAAATCAGTTTGGCAAAATCGAGTTCTTGAGTTCTTCCTCTGGATTTCTAAATAGTTAACACATTTCAAGTTTTAGCTCTTTAATATTATCATGAATCAAATTGTGACTTACGTGTGACTCAACGCCATATAAACAACTTACTTAGAGCCTCGTATCAATGTCAGTACGAGTGTATAAAATCCAAACTAGCGGCTTCCCAGTTGATTCCAACATGGGTTCATAGTCGCCAACTGTTCTTAAAGCCTGTCCACGTTATATTTCGGACACATGGATAATGTCCCAATGATTTATTGCCATTTTATCAATTGAGACGACAACTAAAACATGCTGAAAATGTCACATAAAGCGAAGAGATTCAGCTGCAATGTAAATTGATCGTCTCAGTGATTTGTAATTATTTTAAAAAATCGCATTTTGAGATGGGTGTCCAAGATTTAACGTGGACAGGCTTTATGACTCTAGGCCTGTTGCAGGCCTCGAAAGCCATCAAACGCATTCAATCTTCGTACAGCAGACTTTGTATGGGAAGTGTTTTGAAATATTTCACTAGCTACTTGCGAACGCAGTCGGCTAGTACCGTGCAAAATCATATTTCGGCAAGGACTTTGTGACAATAAAACGTGTCAAACACACAAACTATTTACTATTTCTTTTCAAACACAATTAAAAACAAATCGTAAGGGACACAGTTAAGGTTAATTGTTCAATATTAATTCGTTTGATTCTAGAAAATTTAATGTAATAAGATTGTCTTCTTCTGTTATCTTAATTCGGACACTTCCACACTGCGTTTCCTATTTCGGACACTTCAAGCTCTATCTGGTAAAAGGGCGTATGTCGCAAGAGAGAATTCTATTCGTCGACTTCCCCTCTTTTAAATAAAAGTGACAAGCAGAGGATTTCTTTGCAGTTTATCACCTCAGAATGCAAGTTCGCATTGTTTTCTATCGTGCTGAGGTGATAAACCACAAAGAAATCCACTGCTTGTCACTTTTATTAAAAAGAGGGGGAGTAAACGAAGAGAATCCTCTCTTGCGACATTCGCCATTATTCCAGATAGAGCTTGACTTGAAACTCGAACTTCGGACAGCTATTCTTAATAACACTAGGAGTGAAAACTTTGATTATTCTCCATAATTTCTTACGTTCGACATTTGAATAAACAACCGATTGAAAATAACACGGTTTACTTCGGTGGAAGTATGTTACAAATACAATTTAACAGCTCGTTGACAGATTTCAAGGGGAATATTTCAAAACACTGCCCATACAAAGTCTGCTGTTCGAAGATTGAATGCGTCTGAAATATGATTTTGTACGGTACCTCGATACTTTTCGTTGATTCCAATTTATCTCCCTCAGGTGAACAGATTTTAAAATCACTCTAACAATAAAGTTTGGCAGAAACTGATTGATATTCAGCTGTGTTCTGATTCACGAGCTGAATTTCGTCGTCTCCCGTCAATGAACTGGTTTAATCGATACTGCAACTCGCTGAAAATCGGTAAAATTTCGGACATTACTTCGATAGCCTCTAATCAACAACATCGATAACTCTAATTTAATGTGCAATACATTTGCTTTACTTCTTTTGCCTTCGAAAAGTACAAGTCTTGAAAAAAATGTTTAAAAATGATCATTAACTCTGACAACTCATTCAGCTCTGTATGTTCCCTAGAATAAACAGCTTATCCGTGAATAATTCTTACAAAAAAGCACCGACAACAACAAAATCAGTACCAGTTGGTTCTTTTCAAATTATGTTCACACTTTTTACCATGTGGGTGTTCAGTACAGAATTGAAAAAAAAAACTAATATAATTTATGATTTTCCTTCGTTCAAGGATTGAAATGTCCTCGCTCCAGTTGTAACGGCTAATCGGGCACGGTTTCCCTGAGAACTCACACCGCCGCCGACAGCAGAATATTAATCACTTTCCTCCCGAAAGATCACATTAGGTGCTGGAAGAGTTGAACCATCTTGAAGGGTAAAAAATTCGAAATTTACGACACTCTGTCGTATGGATTTTCAACGAACACAGAAAACAAAAATGCCAAACCGAAGCAACCCGACTCCTGCCAGTCACCGTTGGCAACCATACAGGCGACCAGCAAACGAGCATCGGATTGCATGATCACCGGTCAGTCGGTGCCCTATTTACGACGGAGACCGTTTCTTGGAAGAGTGTTTTCCTTTATGGCTGTGTATCGTTTTCCCTTGATTCCTGGTCAAGGACATGTGACCGTGCGGAGACAAAGCCAGATCACAAATCATGGTGATTTATGGTTTCTTGATCGAACCCTGTGTGGAACGGGGTTGGGTTTTGGAAGCTATTTTTTGCGCATCTTGCAATAATCGGTAATAATGGGAGCGCCATTGTGTTGCGATGGTTATTTTTTTCGTCTTGAGTTGGTTTTTCGAAAACCCGTACATTGTCCAATTCAGAAAGGATGCACCATGCCGGGAGGGTGCCATCCGGCTGCACGGAGTGGATAAGGGGTAGAAGCAAATGCGTTTTATGGAGTTTCGAGTCACGCAACTGTATCGCACGTTTCGAATGAATTCCGTCAAGTATCTTTATGCAACTGCTTTCCGTGATGTTTCAGCGATATACGGAGAACCGTTCTATCGATCCGAAAAAATGAAAAATGAGGGTTAGGATTAACCCCTGTGCATGAATAAAAATCGATGACGACCATTGTCCAGCGAATGCTTTCGCGTCGCCTTACGTGGCCATACCCTTTTCAATCCATTCAATTTGCCGTTGTTTGCTTTTGCCTCTACATACACACATTTTGCCATAAACTGACCGGACCGGGCGCTCTGAGATGACTGGCAGATGCCGTTTATTGCTGCCCGTAGCGGACGACCGACGGAGATACATGGCCGACATTATTGGGAGGACGACAACGCATCCTTTTCCTATTGTTGCGCACTGCAAACAATGTCCTCCGAGGATGGATGGATGGATGGATTCCGAAAAAAAGGGAGATAGGCCCATCCGATAGGGTTCTGTCTGTCTCCCGCTGGGAATGGACGGTCAATGGTCAGTTTCGAACGGCAGCAGCAGCAGTTTATAATTTGAGAAAGGATTGAGCAGAATGTGGACAACAATAGGGATCCTACATTCAGAGATATGCGAAAGCGGCCATCTTGAGCCAATCGAGCATTGAGAGCTGTCAGAATCTGAGCCAAATGAACATTGTTATTGTTGCGGATTGAAAGGTATTGTGATTGTAATGAAAAAGATTTTACGAAAAGTTTTGTCGAATAAATAATTTGTTTTACATTGGCAAGTTGAAGTAGTTTAGTTTATGCGTGGTACTTTGTTCATTTGTATTGCACTTTTATTTTAGTGATAATTCACTGTTGGACGTGAGTTAACGAAATCTGAAAATGCCATTATACGCAAAGTCATGTTCGAGCTCCAACATTTTGCGCCACGGCAAGTGCTGGCAGCGTTTGTTTACGAAAGCAACAGCGTTGCTAAATCGTCTGGAAAAGTATTCGCACATCTCTTAATATAGGATCCCTAGACAACAATGCGCAAGAGTTGCGCATATGAAGGCAGTGATGCCTTTTCATTAGAGCAATGAAAATCAAAATTTTATTTTTGTTGCATGACATGTGCTAGTAAGATCCTTTTTAGTAGCTTTTCATGAAATGCGACAAGATAGATATGTGTAGATAATTAAATGAGATGACCTTATGCGATTATTTTGCGTTGGGCCGCCACACTCAACCGGCCGACGTTAGATTTTATAAGGGTCTGTTCTCAAGTTACGCAACGGCGTCTGTTCTCAAAAACTATTTTCAACCCCCCCACCTTCCCCATGTAACAAAAAATAACATTTTCGAGACCCTCACTTATGCCGGAAAGTAGACGTCAGTGAGGTGGATGGCATAAAAGTGTCTTGGTGGAGGATTCGGTTTTAGAATGAAAAACCAGAAAATCGAGACATCGCTAAATTCACACCAAATGGAAGAATTTGATCAGTATCGACCAACTTGGAGAAGGAAAAATTGTACTGCACTGGCGTGAAAAACGATCACTGTTTTTGCATTTCTCACGCTTAGTTTCATAGGGGCGTAACTGTATTGATCGATTTCTCTTAATCGATTTTTAATTTTGTTAATAACTCAATTGTTTCAAAAGCTACAACCGTGATTATTTATTCTGGTGCAAGATACAATCATTCTTTATCACACCAAACCATCAAACTACTGCAATTCGGTACAATAACTAAAAGAAAACATCGACGAAGAGAAATCGATCACATTCTCATCTTGAGAGCTATGACTCTGGATGGATTCAGTGGGCAACGGTGATTCACGGATCACCAGTGCACGTTCATGAAGAAGAAAATGCCACCGGTGGAAATGAGAGGAATGTTTTGGTCTCAAGGATTAACAGTTGCTCAGAATATTGTAGATAATTTATCCTACAGGAAACCGTAATCAGCCAAAAGGAAGTTGGTAATATAATGGACATTGACCATTATCTGATTTGAGTGTTTTGCATTGTTTTTTTTGTGAATATAAATAAGGACTTATATTGAATATGATTTTTATGTTTATTGAACCCATAATATCGCATACATTTATACTGAAAAGAAGACATCGTGACTGCTTACTAAATTTAAATTCATCCAGTGATTGGTTCAAACCGATATTCAGCTCAAAAAGACCCCCAGATATATAAATCCATTTTTTTTAAATTGTTTAGTAGGGGAAATGACGGCTTTGGCAGGTTCTGTTCTATTATTGTCAGGGGGTTTTCTATAACTAATTATGCTCAAATTTGGCCTAAACTTTCTTTGCATATCAAAGAATGTTGTGGTAAAATTTCATAAAATTTGGTCAACAAAAACCCACCTATAATAGAACAAAACCTGCCAAAGCCGTCATTCCCCCTGTTCAGTAATTAGTCAAACAATTCGATCAGCGGACTGTATTTCACTGTGTATCTTCTCAATTTTGCTTCCTCTTCGCAATGGATAATTCGTCACCCTTTTGCCAATTCCCGCACTTTCGACCACTACGAGATTGTTCCCCTTTAACGCAGGTGCACAGACGGTAATTGAATTGCGATTTCTTCCACTGCAACAACCAACAATGAACTATTTCGTGGGGAAGATAAACCGCTTGCGACGAGATTTCATTCCAACTGTTTTGTTTATTTATGTTGCGCATAAATATACTGGCAGAAGGGTTGCCAGTTTTACTAATTAAGCTATTTACAATATAAGTATGCACTATGGGTAATTCGATGATCAAAATTATGTACAAATGTTTTTCTTAATTCTAGAATTAGCGTACTTAAAGGTAAGGTTAATTATTTACAAATTCATTCTTTATACAATTTCAATTTTCATTTCCAGGTTATTCAGGATTCCGTGAAGTATTGAACACCCCTTACATGAATAATTTCTGAATTTTGTAAAAGTTTCGGTGATTGTTATAGAAAGCGGTTTATTACTGTTCTCTTGATAGTGATGTTTCATGTCTTTTTTGCATATCCCAAACAATACTTAAATAGGGTTAAACATATGGCAATACGCCGGTATAAAAATAGCAAAATACCAAAAGATCTAATATACAAAATGATATTTTTGTCGCAATGAATCCAGGCACCATCCATAATCCATATGGAATGGTGGCCAGTATACGTTTCTACTTTCTGCTTTTCAGCAGCAAATTTAATTATGCAATCAAAAAACCTTTTTTCGGGTAAATGTTCCTTCAGTCCGAATGATTCAAACTTACCCGATTGGCAAGATAAACAGAGGTAAGATACCCGCGGCTTTCGGTTGAATTTACCTCGGTACAGAACCAGACCCGTAACGCCATATCCATGACTCCGAAGTATATCTCTAGATTCAAAAGACACTTCATCGATAAACACAAACTGGTGAAGTTGCCACTTGAAGGAATCCAACTCATCGGTATAGTGTAGAATATCTGCCTTACGAATTTGGATAGCTCTTCTTTTGATTTTTCCCACGTTAATCCAGCTATGAAGATTTCGAATAACAGATGCAGCACGTATGATTTTGTGGAAGTTCTTCTGGAAGCGATCCCGTGCTCTATCAATAAACAGTACCGGCTCATAATAGTTCAAATCTAACAGCCATTGTCGGCGCTCTACCCAAGTAACCATAAGCATTATAAAATTGTTTTAATACAGCATTATATCGAATTATAATGCAACCTTTTAAAGCTAGCTAGCTCTTCATGCTTATATAATGCTAATTTAATGCCGCAAAAGGCGAAATAGCGTGCCATCATAATGCTGAAATGAAAACTTTTATATAGCATTATCGATGCTATTATAATGCAGCTGGAATCTGTCACATTTTTTAGCCGATTTATAGCACTGATAATGCTATTAAAAAGCATAGTTTAAAAGTTTTTTGTCAATAATCATTAATGTTAATGTGCGACATGCAATAAATCAAAATAATGGCAAAATGTATATATAATTTGTTATTATTTCATAATCTTTACACTGAACATCTTCTTTTTTGTTTAAATTTGATTAAATCTTTCGTTATGAGAGAATCAACTGCTTTGGGTCTCGAACTGAGGTGTTCGCTGTGCATCACTGGGGTGCTCCTTTGTTGCCTGGGCCATACGGGATATGTATAAATCTGATGAAAAGTGTCCAATTTAACTCAACTCAATTCAATTGCCTGAGATTAACAGTGATGCTAGTCATTGTGAAATGTTTACCATCAAGTTAAAAACCGGAATTAACAATTCAGATACGTTTAATCAAGTGGTTTCTGTACTGCTATAGCTGTATTATTATTTAAAACCTAACTACGTAATTAATATGTGCTTTCTTTAACCTTTTTATGAATTCAAATTCATGGTTAATTATCAAATATGTCATTAATTTAATTATTTTTCAAAGTTTTTTTTACTGAAAAACTGGCAACCTTGCTATAAAACCGCTCAGAAAAATGTCAAACGTGAGGTGACCACATGGCTTAAGGTGATTATACAATCAAGCCATGTGGTGAATTTCAAATTCACCACACGGTTTTCTACTCCTATTATCAAAAGTTCAAAACCAGCAAAATATTTGTTGTACAGTGATCGTTCGCTAATTGGGGCACAACCTCACCCCAACTAGCGAATGCCGTTCGCTAATTGGGGCGGTTTGACAAGCGTCAATGTTGTTTACTTTTTGCATTGAACAAAAGAAAATTTTACGCGCCAGAAAATATCGATCCCGCCAAACACGGAAACAGAACGTCAACACGTTTTTGACATCACATTCTGACGTTTAGCTGCTTTTTAATTGGGTTTCGCCCCAATTAGCGAACCCCCAACTAAAAAGCGCCCCAACTAGAAAAACCCCAATTAGCGAACGTTCACTGTACAATGCTGAAATTAAAGTCGATTGCTTAGCATGAGTAATCAAACGATCTACAGATGTTGTGATCCCCATGGGCGTTGTTATTCTCTCAATTCGTGCTCTTGAAAAATCACTAGAAAAAGCACGTGGTTTCCAAGATGGCCGATTTGTGGCTTTGTTGTATAACCACCTTAAGACTTAGTGTTTTCAAAACAAAATGCATAAAGTTCACAGCTTCTAAACTCATGTCTAACTATAGTTTAAGACCTTGTTTAAAACGATTCGGCTAAAATAATTTCATGCCAACGACTTCAACAATTTCTTCGCTATCGGTAAGTTTATTTTCATCCCAATAACGTATTGACCTGTCGTGAAAATATATGCTTTATTCTAGGTGAAATCTCGAGTGAAATGATCGCAAACAGCTACACGAAAACGGGGATATTTTGCTTCATCCCTTCGCGGCTGGTCCGACAAATGAAAGACGGAGGCGCTGGGAATTGGCTATTGGCCGAAAGCTGTATTTGGTTACCGGTACATGAGCAGGCAAAAAAGGCTACAAACATCGAACACAAAATGCTGAGCGACTACCAGTGAGGGAAGGAATTTCGTTATAGGGTATCTGTTCCTATATCAATAACAATAAGGCAATGCGCATATGAAATGCATTGATTTCTCACCCAATAATGATGAAACATGAGAATAATTATGCTCGGATCATGTAATTTTTAAATGAAAACAATTTGGTAGCTTCTAAAATGAAATTTCTATCAAATTATAGAAGTATTTAGCTACAAAACATTATCACCGCCATGCACCTATTTCAATAACATTCAAAAACAGTTAATCCTATGCCTGTACCTATATCAATAATACTGTTTCCAACATAAAATACGCACACTATTACTTGTGTGTATACGTAACGATATGATTGCAGTGATGCCGAATTCTTCAATGTTTTGTATTTGAGTTGAAATATAATTACAAAATTGCTGTTTTTGTTGCAGTTTTCCATCTTATCAGTTCAATTTTGTGTTTGTCATAATTTATCTTTTCGATATCATTTATTTTACAAACATAAGAGTTGAATTTCACAGTGAAAGTTCATTCAAGCGCTTTGAAATAAAAATCTAGGTCGGCAACCCTTGAGAGTACTGCAAGCCATGTAAACAGTTTGGAATACGGACCAGGATAATTTAGAAGTTGTTCGAAATAAACCTATATCAAACTATAGGAAATCGCGTTGGTTTTTAAAATATAATTATATTCATAGTGAAAATGTGATGTGCTTTATGTGCTGTGAAGTGAATTTCGAAAAGATAGAATTGTTTTAGCTTGAAATTGAGTGGAAAACAACGGCGTGAAAACAGATGAATCTGCTAGTAGCAATGGAGCAGTGCATCAAACCATCAGTTCAGAGGTAGGAAAATGAAAATAAAAGTGCTTTATGATTTTATCTTTTAATAATTTTATTCTTGTGAATTAAAACATTACTTAAACAAAATCTTGAAAAATATTCCAAACATTCAAGAATGTGTTCCATCCATTATTGTGTACATACGATGTGAGAAATTGTAATTAAATTGATTTTTTATTTGGCTTATCGACGGTTAGGATTAATATACGGGCTGTTATTAATATTGGAACAGATACCCTAGTTTCAGTGATGTGAATCACGACAAGTGATGAAAGTCGAAGCCCTTCAAGAAAACGAATTAAGACCAGACTTTCCCGCAGTTCGAGCAATATATTTCGAGAACCATCTCGGAATAACTATTCTGATCTGGGCGAGTTGTACTTTAATATTTTCCGAAACGAAAAATCGTTTTTCAAGATATTGTTATTTTTAAATCCCCAAGTTCATAAAGTTTCATCCTCGTTTTAACGATGCCTGATGAAAAACCTATCTATTTATTAAATCAAATGTGTACCATAAAAATAAATGAATATGTCTGAATTATCTTTCGTCTGAATCATTATCTAGATTTCCAACTATTGGTTGATCATTGGATTCCCTTGGTATATTTTAAGGCTCGGGAGCAGGTTTCGAATCATATGCAGGAGTTCCGTAAATACTACCAAATACAAATATATCGGCCGATCCTTCGATTGAATTGAATTGAGTGATTTAAGTGATACATCATAACCTGATCCTAACTCATAAGTATACATCAGCGTAATCAATTTTAAAACAAATGGTTCGCCCGGTCCGCCGATACAAATTCATTCTACGCCTTTAAATTTAACTTTCAATGTTCATTTATGTGAATTTGCTGCTATCAATGATTCCCAACAATTAAGTCAATGTCTATAAATAGATTCAATGTTTGCATTACTAATGCCAGTGTAGAGCACATATGCCTTTTTAATATCCGCTGCTAGAATGCATTTATAATAAGCATTATAGGCGAATATGATGCTATGAATAATGCAACATTTTGTCCGGGCTTTAATGCATTAACGATGCTTATATAGAACATGTATGCTCCCACAATGCTATTAATAAGCTTTTTAGCAGCGGAAATGCCAATATAAAGCCAATAACATGCTGTCACTTAATGCTTACGGTTACTTGGGTACCTAATCCGCTGTTTCCGCGTAAAGCTTCCGTTGCTCTCGTATTTGTTGATCCACTTACATATAATGGATTTCGATTTTCCAAATAGCTCTGCCAGTGATGCTCGATCCAGTCCCAAAAATTTAAATGCGTATAAGCAATGGTACATTGTGTTGAAACTCGTTTTTCGGTGCCGGTCATGGTTCAAAATGTCTTCATGTGCCTTTATATTTCAATACCTAATTTTCAAAACAATTTATCTGCTTTTGTAAACAAAACTTCAATCGTCAATGTGTCGAGTCTGAGAGCACTTCCACGCAAACCAACACCATCAACAGGTAGCTGAAGTCTTCACATATATATTGATGGTGTTGGTATGCGTGGGATTGCTCTCAGATTCGACAAATCGACGTTTAAATATTTGTTTATAACAGCAGATAAGTTGTTTCGACAATTTATTATTGACTTACTGTACATTCGATGAATATTTAAGAAAATTGTTATTTGCCGCTGATGAGCTTACACGGAAGAAATAAACTACGCAATAGTAAGTTCAATTCACCCAACCTCGAACATCCGTACGGGAAGCTAAAATTGAGTAAGTGGGGTCGAAGAAGTTTGCCTTTACTCCCATGTTAATAAAGTACCCAACGGAAAAAATATGTACCCAACTGTAGGTTTAATTCACTCAATTTCGACCGCAAGCAATAAACTCAAAATTTGCTTCCCGTATTGAACTGGCGTCGTTGGATTGTTTCGCTCTTTTGTTTTGACAACAAAAGAAACACAGAAAAAATGCTGAAAACTAATTAGCGCGTAAAAAATATAGACGCGGAAAATTACACTAATTCGGGCGGACATGGATCTTTTCCAACAAGTTCGCCCTAAATGTACACGCCCGTTTCAAATCACTCAGAGACTGAGTGAAATTGTATTGCCGTCTCTTTTTTTCTCACAGAAAAGTTACTCAATTTTCGTAAAAAGTGGAACTACTCAAATTTTGAGTTGTTCCACTTTTTACGAAAATTGAGTAACTTTTCCGTGAGAAAAAAAGAGACGGCAATACAATTTCACTCAGTCTCTGAGTGATTTGAAACGGGTGTGTATGCAATTTCTGTAGCATTATGTCAATTCCTATAGCATACATCAAATAAAAACTGACATAATGCAATGGAAATTGCATACATTCATGCGATAATATCGTTTAAATTTACGCTCTTTTTGGCGTTCCCTTTATGTGCATTACTTTTCGTGTAAATTTCCACAACTTTTTCTATCTGTGAAGAGTGGATGAAAGAGAAAATAAAAAATAACTCAAATATATTTTTTAAGCGCTAATTAGTTTTCAGCATTTTTTTCTGTGTACGTTTCAATGAAGGTACGGAGTCCGGAATCGAGCGAGTTCTGGGGATCGTGTGGAGCCCTGCGAGTGACGAGTTTTCGTTTTTCACCAAACCACAGATAACAGATGTTGAGGCTGGCATCCCATACGTGTGTAAACATCCACAACCGCGTTGTTGGGACCGCGTTTGGCAATCGATTGGAGATGGCGCAAGGATCATTGTTATTGAAAACGCAGCCCGATTGCGGCTGTCAAATGCATTGGCTGCGTTCGACGGTTGTAATTCAGCTGCATCCTTAGGTACTGCCGCAATCAGTTGAGTAGATGGCAGTAGTGGGCCAACGTATATCAATTCAAAAGTTTACACAAGATTTTCAATCAAAATTATTCTACCTTCAATGTCTGTTATCTGTGACCAAACCAAGAGACGATATGGTGCCGTTCTTGTCCGGCGAGAAGCTACCAACGAAAAGGATCGTGTTGAGCTACGTCATGAGCTTTTTCGACCCGTTAGGACTGCTGTCTGTTTTCACATTCTACCGGAAGCTGCTGATCCAAGATCTATGTATGGCGTAGCGGATGTGAGTGGGACCAGCTGATCGGCAAAAAGTGCGCGGAGAAATTGAGTAAATGGATCCAAAGGCTCCCGGAAGTTGATGAAGTCGGCATTCCTCGCTACTATTTTGTGGTGGACATGCGCTACAATATGATAATCTGCAACTTCATGTGTTTGTCGACGCAAGCCAGGACGCATACGGTGCCGTAGCGTACACCCATAGTACAGCATAGAGACCGCCGCCGGACCTTTGTGTTCGCTCATGATGTCGAGGTCCAAGGTGGCTCCATTGCAACACATGTCAATACCACGTCTGGAGCTGCAAGCGGCTATTTTGGGAGCAACCCAGCCAACCACAGATCGTATTTGAAAAGACAAATTCCATCGCATATGATGCTATTTAGTATCAAAATCGTAGATAAGCACGATTCATTTCGAGAAAGTCATAAATCAAAATAAGCAATATCGGTTTGATCGGATTGAATCGGAAATATCGTTTATACGGACGAGCATTGTTATACAAATCGTATATTGATGAGCGTTTCACGTATATAACTACTTACTCCTGTACGCCTACCGAAGCCCACTGAATCTTATCGACAAATTAATTCAATTTTACTTACTTCATTCCTTTCGATATGCTTAAACGCCGATCCATCCATAAAGTGCTATTGCGCTGCTGATTACCGTTCCGTTTCATTGCCAAAATGCGTGTAAGAACTTGAAATACAACTAAATAAAACAATTTCGGAGGTAAACACGGTGAAATAAAACTTTGCTGTTGTTGACGTTTCAACATCGTAAATATGTGCACAGAATCATTTGGAATGCTGCTTAATCGTTGTTATGCATGAACATTATCGGAATAATTATATACAGTTTTCATATGCGATTCAAGTCACGTTTATACATGTAACAACGACGTACTCAAATCGTATCAATGTAGTATGTATCATAATTTGTAATATCGAAGCTCTTGTCAGTACTAAACTTTCATCTACATTGTGATTGTCAAAATAGTTCTGCTTTTCAAGAGTTGCTTAGTAGAACCGATGGTAGGGTATCGGCCTTTAGATCCAGAGGTCGAATGTTGGAGACGGGGCTTGTTATATATTTTTTATGTTTACTGTTCACTAGATGTATTAATGCTTACGAAAACTCAAGCAAGTCATTGTTCAGTACGTATATGGCCTCCACTTTAGTTGGTATATGGCGGTTTTGTGCATTATATACATGATTCATTGTAAGCATATGGTAACCTATATCATTTGCAATACGTATCAAAATGTTGACTGGGAAGATTGGCGAACTCCGCCAGCGAGATCCTTTCATTAGAGGTGAAGCAGCGTTTCATGTAGTCCGACTCGAAGACCGTGCTGTCGTGGATTCACTCCGACCAACGTCGGTATGAGCAGTATGTGGCATTTCGGATAGGCGAAATCCGTAGCCTAACGAGGCTTGCAGAATGGAAATGGGTTCCAACGAAGTCCAACGTAGCCAACGCGTTGACAAAGTGGGAGAAAACGCACAGCCCGCGATCAGACGAACCATGGTTCCGCGGTCCGGAGTTCCTGTACCAGCCGGAAAGCTGTTGGCTGGCGAAAGAAATAGTTACACCGAACATCAATAAGGAAACCGGGTGTGCCTGCACTTCCATGAGATGTCAGTATCCGAGTCCGTAGTAGTCCGCTGCGGTTTTCTAAGTGGAAGGTGGACGATGGCGTGAGTCTATCGATTCGCATCGAACTGCAGAAGGAAACGAGATGGGCTGAATCGAGGCCATTCCGGTCGCTACAGGAATTATGAGCGTGGTCAAAAAAAAAATTGCGAGCGAAGATAGTGCCGTTAAGAGTAAAATCAGCAGTGATTCAAATCGTTCGGGGTTGTCAGTTTGAATATGAATCTGAAACATTAATTTACCCAGCAGCTGTTCTAGATTCAGTTTTTATATAAGTCAACTGTCAAAAAAAAAATAAAACTGGTATAACGCTCCGTTCTATTTTCTGCAGATTTGAACCACGATTGAATCACGAGATTCAAATATATTTCAATTGTTTTGGTGTATGGATGCGTCATTTTATCTACGGATCAATCCACTTTGCAATTCCGGCGCCTTTCTTGGCAGTAACACAATACAGTAGCCGTTCGATAACTGCAAAATGTTTACTTTTCAGTTATCGAATGCCGTTCGATAACTGCAAAGCATTCTAGACGTCAAACGGTTGTCAATCGACGTCAGATGCAATAAACGTGCATCTAAATATGCACCGTAATGCAGCTGTCATTGAGTCTGACATCAGTTTGAAGTTTAGCGGTCCGATAACTGCAAAACTGTTGCAACTATCGAATTGCAGTTAAATGACTTGCAGTTATCGAACGTCTACTGTAATTTAAATTAATTAAAAATTGAAAAACATGAATAGAACACTGCTGGTGAAACCAGCGAGTTTGTTCTATTTTGCTCCAGATTCAAACTAGAATAGTGGTCGAAAATTTAGAATGAAACTGAATCACTCCTGATTTCACCCTAAGGGTGAGAGATGAGCGAGATGAGTACCAGAAGGCGGAGATGTATCTTTGGAGATCGGCTCAGAGTGATTGCTTTGTGGACGAGATTTGCGTGGTCAAAAAGAACCAGCAGCTGCCGCACCAGCAGCGCCATCAAGTGGAGAAGACAAGCAGCCTGTATGCCCTGAGTCCTTTCCTGGACGCCGAAGACGTACTACGGATGGAGGGCAGAATAGCACATCGAATAGGATCATCGTTGCCATTCGTGCTGCGGTTCCCGATTATTTTGCCAAAAAAGCACCCGTTGACCGACAGGCTGCTTGAGTACTATCACCAGCAGGTAGCCCACGGGAATGTAGAGACTGCCGTCAATGAAATTCGACAGCACTTTTACGTACAGAATCTGCGAGTAGAGATGAAGAGGATTGGTAGAGTCTGCGTCTGGTGTAAGGTGCAGAAATGTCGACCGACAAATCGACAAACCCAAGGATGGCTTCACTACTGAAGTCGCTGTAGATTAGAAAATTTATCATTATTTTATCGTGCAATCATAAATGGAATCCGCAGTATATTGATGAGTATTATTGCAACCGTAGCATATCAGAGATATTGGAAAGCGCTGTTGGTCCGACAATGAGCCACCATACATGTAGGGAAAACAAAGGATTATTGAAAAACAATGAAATTTTCTTTACCGATGCCAAATAATCATCGTTTAGTTTTGCCAATCGATGTTCGAAATCGAGAAGAGAATCCAGCTGGATTAGGGTCACTCCTGACGGAATCCAAGTTTCAAAGTGCTCGCGTTTTCGGGGGCACACCACTCGATACGGAAGCAACGCACAACTGTCATTTTTGTTGATTTAGTTTTGCTGCGTCGTAGCATGCGTGAGAAAATAAAAATGACAGTTGTGCGTTGCTTCCGTATCGAGTGGTGTGCCCTCGAAAACGCAAGCACTTTGAAACTTGGATTCCGTCAGGAGTGACATCAAGAGCGTAAATTAAAGAAATTAGACGAGGACTACGAGAGACCGGAAGAGAAAATTGATTTGGAATTTGATGCACGTAAGAAAGCAACATTGTTGAAATATTGCAGACAAAACATCTGTGAAAAATTGGTGAATGAAGAAGAACAACGAATTTCCTCCAGCGGCAAAATAAAATCACACGATGAATGCAATGCAGAATTTGGTTTGGGTTTCCCACCGAAAAAAATATTGATAATGAACCGATAGGTCAAGACGAATTTCGCGCTAACTATTTCTATGGGGCTGGCAGCACCATCTCAGAATCGAATGAAACTTGGAGGACATAAAGATATGGTATTTCTAAGCCACTCTGCACACTTAGTTTTTCAAAAATAGGCAAGAGTAACATTTGATGAGGGCCTAATTTTTTTTCATTGTTTTTTTTTTAAATCGATGTAACTTCTAAATTACAAGACCTACAAAAAAGTGTTGTATGGCGGACTGTCGTAAAATTCCCTGGAGTTTTTCGCAAAAATATCCAAAAATTAAAAACACGATTTCTACACTGAAAAAAAAATAGTTTTTAAAATTAAAATCGATATTACAAAAAAAAACCTCATTTCAGAAATCGATGAAACTTTTTCTGCAGATAGGTATTTTAATTGTCCAACTTTTCTGGAAATGATGTTCCTGTGACATATTTAAGGAAAAAAAGTTTTTCTAACAAAAACTTTTTTCATGTCCATATTGAGTGAAAATTTATCAGCGTGTTTTATGCCCACAGTGCCAATTATAGGTTCAACAGCCTATCATCAACCAACGACACATTTTGGACATATACAAATTTGTTTACGAAGCAATTTAGCATAATCTAACATAAATGTGGACCAACATTTGAAAAGTGTTCATATTTTCTTTGTAACATACATTGTCTAGGGTAATGAGTAGGTTGGTTGATTAGTTTGTGAGTTTGAATGAAGCTTTATCTAGTAGATTTAATCTACTAAGTAGAATAATACATAAAATGTTCAACTGATCTTTGGAATTCGTCTAAGCCAAAGCCTCATTCAGTCGGGCACCTAAACCTGAAGGTGACTCGCAAATTATGTTTATTGTGCTACATAAGCTTTCGTGAAGGCTTGAATACATGCCCAAAGCGCTCTCATTTTTATAAGATCTGGCATTTGTGTAGGCAAATCATTACAGTTCAGGAATTTCAATTTAAGTTGCTCATTGAATATTTTGACAATATTTATTTGTTTATTAATTAAAATCAACTTGGTAACTTATTTGATCAGTTTTCTTTGTTTTTTTTTTCATTTGTGCTATTAGGACAGTTGACTTATTTGGCAAACCAATTTAGCAAACTAATTAAATCCCTACTGTGTTTTTTATCCATTTTAACTAATTTTTAATTTCAAATCATTTTTTAAATATTATTGACAAAACCACTTGGAAACCACAACCACAAGGAAATATTGAAAATTCCTCCAGAAACTCATCCGAAAAGCTTCCTTAAAATAATTATTTCAAATATTTTTCCGGAAATTTCTTACGAAATTTCTCCGAAATTTCCTTCAAAATTTTCATTACTAATTTCTTCCGAAAATCGTTCACGAATTTCTTACTGGAATTGCTTAAGAAATGGATACGATAAAATTGTTTGGAATTCCTTCGGAAGTTTCTTTGTTAATTCCTCCAGAATATTTTTAAGGAATTTCTATGAATATTGTTTGTCAACTCCTGATTTTTTAAAGCAATGCCTTCAGATTTTTTTCTGAGAATTCCTTAGGAAATTCGTCAATTATTCCATACATTCCTTAAATAAATTCTCTCAGATGATGCATAAGGATTTTCTTCGAAATTTCTCTAAGGAATTTCTTCAGAACTTCTTCCAGCAATTCCTTTAAAACATTCTCCGGGAATTCTTTCATGACTTCCTGCGGGAATCTCTTCAAAAATGCCTTCATAGATTCTTTCCGAAATTCTTTTAGTATTTTTTCCGAATATTTTTGTGTGTTTTTGTTTTATTCTTTCAAAAATTCAATTAGTAACTCCATCGGAAACTATTTTCTAACTGCAATCAATTTCCTGGACGAAATTCCGATGGAATTTCTGAAAATGTTCTACGAAGGAATCCCGGAGGCTTTTCAAAGAAACTTTTTTTTGATTATCTTTTTGTTCAATTTTGCGGAGTTCACAAATGAATTTTCGAAGGCATTTTTAAAAGACTGGATTTTTGAAAATAACTCCCGTTGGAACTACTTAAAGAGTTTTTGAAGGTATTTCTAAAATACTTCTCAAAAGAATTCCTTCGGAATTTTTCCCAGTAATTGATTCGCAATTTCCTCAAGAAATTCGTTTGGATATTCGATCAGAAATTCCCTCGGAAATTGTCTCAAGGAGCTCCTAAAAACCTTTCAGGAAACGAATTTCAGAAAGTCTTTCGGAAATTCTTTCAGGTATTCTTTGGAATTTTCCTCAGGAATTAGCTCGGAATTTCCTCCACGCATTCCTCCAGAGATATGTTTAGGAAAACCTTGGGAAAATCGTTAAGGTATTCTCCCAAAAATTCCTTCAGAAAATCCTCTACGAATTATTTTGGAATTCCTCGCAAAGTTCTAGGATGAAATTTCTTTAAGATTTTCTGACCAAGTTCCTAAAGGAATATCCGAAGAAACTCCTGAAGGATTTTTCAAAGTAACTCTTGAAAAAACTTCCGACAGTCATAGATTTCTCCGAAAATTCCTCCGTCAAGACATCGTTCAGAAATTCGAATGTACCTTCTGAAAATTCTTCGCAAATTCCTTTTGAAATTTCTACGGAAAATGTTTGCTAGTAGCCTTGTACGGACATGACTCAATATGCAGACTATCGAATTCTAGAAATTTTTAAGCGGAGAATACTGCGCTCAATACTTGGCGGCGTTGGTGGAAAAAGGCAAATGGTGCAGACGAATGAACACATCACGAGTTGTATCAAGTGTACCAAATTGCAGACATATGCTGGATGATACAATTCGGCAGATTACAGTGGGCTGGACATGTAGTGCGTATGCTGGCAGAGAAACCAGCAAAAGAACCAACAGAGAACCTGGAAGGGGACGTTGGCTCCGGGGTAGATCGCGCACTTGCTGGTTGTGTGCAATCGAGGAAGATGCACGTGCAGCCGGTGTGTAGGGAGTCTGGCGACTGGTGGCCCAAGAAAGAACGACCTGGAATAGGAAATTACATTCGGTTTTGCCCAGAACAACATGGAGTGTACGACCATCATAGGTATATGTATATGCAACTTTAGGAAGAAATTCTTGGACATTTCCCAGTTCTTCACAACTTTTTTCGGGATCTTTTCAGAAATTTATTCAAAACTTCACACATTAACAAAGTTTAAAATAAGAAAATTATTTTGAGCTTTTTAGTGGAATGTTTTCACCTGTCATAAGACGAGTTTATACAATCCCATTGAATTCCACCACTTAATTGTATCTTGACAGATACGTATTTCGACCTCAACGGTAAGGCCGTCTTCAGTGTCTCGTACTTGACTCGACTTATTTTAAAATTTATTTTATATAAATATTCAAAACTTTCAAAACTTCAAAATTTCTTCGGAAATTGACTTTTGGGATGCACTCGGGAATTCTATTAGGAATTCCTTTGAAAATGTCTGTAAGGGTTTCCTCAAAATTTTCTTAAAAGGTTCCTATTGATTTATTTTCGGGAATTCCTTCAGTTCCCAATACTTCCGGAAATTCCTCCAAAAATTTTGCCGGAAATGCCTTCATAAACTCATTCCAACATTATTCTTTTAAAAAATTCTTTTAAGAATTTCATCTGAATCTAGTCCATTCTTCAACAAATTACCGAATGAATTCCTGTAGGAATATTGTACGGTTTTACTAAAGGAAACTAAAAGAACCTGAATGGATTTTAGATAGAATAACTGCGGAAATTCACATATGATTTTTTGAAGGAAATCCTAATGAAATTTTCTAGCCGTTTCTTGGCTAGGAATGCTTGTACTTAATTGGAAATAAGACTATTAATTACTTTGCTATTTGAGCGTACATTTTTTTTTAAAGCAAATTCCTACTAAAACAAGCATTTTGAAGAAAAACGTTCACTTGCCTGGTCCAGAATTGAGAAAATTCTCAATTTCCATTGCTAGCGTCCAACTGGTAGGAAATTCAGAAACACAGGACTGTTAAGAAATCTCATTTTCATTGAAATCAGTCTAGTTTTTATTCGGAAATAGAATTTGAGGTCATGAGTGATCATAAAAATAATTTAGCGGATCAGTTATGCCAAAAAATACGTCTGGTATTTTTTTTACGCAACCCCGCTATTTGCTTGATTTCGTTAATTACTAACACGATGAACATGTCTCCAATAATGCCTCATTATTTTTATTTTTCACGCGGTTAATGTGGATAGATCGAAATGCAATTAATTAGGCTTGGTTGGGCATTCCTAGCCAGAAAACGAAATTCGAATAAGTGTCGTCCCAAAAACTTATATAATATGCAGAAATGGTGAATATTCATCGCGAGACAAAAAAGTGCAGGAACAGACTTTATGTTAGTTTTGGAAAATATACATCAAAATAGACAACTTTAAAAAAATAGTGAGAATCTACTTCTACGTATATAAGACAAATATGCGCGGAAGGGAAGTTGAGCAGTTAGGTGTTTTCGGATTCATCATCTTGATCAGGACATGTCAACAACTATTTCAATCATTCATTAAAAAAATCAAATCCAAATCCAAAAACAAAAATTTGCACACGCGTTTTGCGTAACATTTAGTAATACAAACCCACTCCCCCATTTTTTATTGTTACAAAGTATAACTCAAGTTGGACCTCCCCCCAAACGCGTTACGTTATGTGAACAGACTAAGATGTATTTGACCAGATAGAAGAAGCCTAATCGAATCATTGCTTCGTTCCAGTTACATATTGCTGAAGGGAATTTCAGAAATTCGAAGAATTCGAGGGAAATTCGAAGGAATTTCGAGGAAATTCGAAGAATTCGGGAAATTCGAAGGAATTTCGAAATTCGAAGGAATTTGAGGGAAATTCGAAGAATTTCAGGAAATTCGAAGGGAATTCAGGGGAAATTCGAAGGAATTTCAGGAAATTCGAAGGGAATTTCGAAATTCGAAGGGAATTCAGGAAATTCGAAGGAATTCAGGGAAATTCGAAGGGAATTTCGAGGAAATTCGAAGAATTCGAAATTCGAAGGGGAATTCAGGGGAAATTCGAAGAATTCGAGAAATTCGAAGAATTTCAGGAAATTCGAAAGATTTCAGGAAATTCGAAAGAATTCGAAATTCGAGAAGGAATTCAGGGAAATTCAGAGAAATTTCGGGAAATTCGAAGGAATTTCAGGGAAATTCGAAGAGAATTTCAGGAAATTCGGAAGAATTTCAGGAAATTCGAAGGAATTTCGGGAAATTCAGAAGGAATTTCGGGAAATTCGAAGAATTTCAGGAAATTCGAAGAGAAATTCCAGGAAGAAAATTCGAGAGATTTCAGGAATTCGAAGAATTTCAGGAAATTTCAGAGAGAGATTTAATTCGAGAAGAAATTTCAGAAATGAAAATTCAGAAATTCGAAAATTTCAGAAATTCGAAGGAATTTCAGGGAAATTCGAAGAAATTCAGAAATTCGAAGAATTTCAGAAATTCGAAGGAATTTCGAGGGAAATTCGAAGGAATTTCAGGGGAAATTCGAAGGAATTTCGGGGAAATTCGAAGGGAATTTCGAAATTCCGGAAAATTCAGGGGAAATTCGAAGGAATTTCAGGGAAATTCGAAGGAATTTCAGGGAAATTCGAAAGGAATTGGGGAAATTCGAAGGGAATTTCGAAATTCCGAAGATTTCAGGGAATTCGAAGGAATTCAGGGAAATTCCGAAGGAATTCAGGGAAATTCGAAGGAATTCGAAATTCGAAGGAATTCAGAGGAAATTCGAAGAGATTCAGGAAATTCGAAGGGAATTTCAGGGAAATTCGAAGGAATTCAGGAAATTCGAAGGAATTTCAAGGGGAAATTCGAGAGAATTTCGGGAAATTCGAAGAAATTCAGAGAGAAATTCGAAGAATTTCGAGGAAATTCGAAGGAATTTCAGGGGAAATTCGAAGAATTCGAAATTCGAAGGAATTTCAGGGAAATTCGAAGGGAAGTTCGGGAAATTCGAAGAATTTCAGGAAATTCGAAGGAATTCAGGGGAAATTCCTAAAGGAATTTCAGGGGGAAATTCGAAGGAATTTCAGAAATTCCGAAGGGATTCAGGAAATTCGAAGATTTCGGGGAAATTCGAAGGGAATTCGAGGGAAATTCGAAGAATTCGGGAAATTCGAAGAATTTCGAAATTCCGAAGAATTCAGGAAATTCGAAGGGAATTCGCGGGGAAATTCAGAAGGAATTTCGAAATTCGAAGAATTTCAGGGAAATTCCGAAGAATTTCGGAGAAATTCGAAAATTCGGAAATTTCGAAGGAATTTCAGAAATTCGAAGGAATTTCGGAAATTCGAAGGAATTTCGGGAAATTCGAAGAATTTCAGGGAAATTCAGAAAGGGAATTTCAGGGAAATTCGAAAGAAATTCGGGAAATTCGAAGGAATTTCAGGGAAGTCGAAAGAAAAGGAATTTCAGGAAATTCGAAAGGAATTTCAGGAAATTCAAGTTCGGGAAATTCTGAAGGGAATTTCGGGGAAATTCCGAATGGAATTGGCAGAAGAATTTCTGATTGAAATCCGTAAAGAAATGTCTTGTTTTAATCACTGTAGACGTTTTTGGATGAATTCCGAAGGGAATTTCGGGGAAATTCCGAAGGGAATTTCAAAATTCGAAGAGATTTCGGAGAAATTCGAAGGAATTTAGAAATTCGAAGGAATTTGAAATTCGAAGGGAATTTCGGGAAGTCGAAGGAATTGGGGAAATTCGAAGGAATTTAGGGAAATTCGAAGGGAATTTCGAAATTCGAAAATTCAGAGGAAATTGAGGAATTTCGGGGAAATTCCGAAGGGAATTTCGGGGAAATTCCGAAGGGAATTTCGGGGAAATTCCGAATGGAATTGGCAGAAGAATTTCTGATTGAAATCCGTAAAGAAATGTCTTGTTTTAATCGCTGTAGACGTTTTTGGATGAATTCTTGACATAATTTCGGGTGGATTTGCCGATGCGTTTCCAGAAGATATTCTCGAATAAATGACTAACATAATTTATGAAAAAAATTCAAAACAAATGCAAGAAGTTTTTCAAATGGAGTTTATGAGAAATTAAAAAAATGTCCCCAAATTATAATAATTAAAATATTTAATGAAATTCTGAATTAGTTTCAGACTAAAACACTAAAATTGGACCGATAGGGCTTCTGTAAAAAACAATCTAATATCTGCCAAAAGTAATCGAGTTGTGTGAGCAGCGTTATTCGGAAATTATTCAATTATCATTTTCAAATTTATTTTCAGTTCAATTCGGGAAATGAGTCGCAGCCTTAGATAAAATATGTACATATATGTTTTCCCGAGCATAATTGTGTAGCAAAAAATGCCCAACGCTAGTTACAGTTGTGGGTAGGTCGCCATCCAATAATGTCTGCATACTCGGAAGTAGATAAATGTAAGATGAACTTAATTGAAAATGAGGGTTCAGATTTCTCACTAACTCACGCGACAACAGATCTCTCCACCATGCATTTTATTCGCCATCGGCGTGGTAAAAATATTCGGAACTGAGAACCAGCCGGATAAAGCCTGTCCACGTTAAATTTCGGACACCCATCATCCCAGGCGATTTTTTAAAATTTTCAGAAACCACTGAGGAGATCAATTTACACGACAGTTGAAACTCTCCGCTTTATGTTATTCCTTCAGCAGTTTTTCCTTCTTGTCCAAAGGTAAATGGCTACAAATCAGTTGAGACATTGTCTCAGTGTCCAAAATTTGTGGACAGGCTTTGGTTCCAGTTCTTCGCAGTCTGTTTGTGGCTCCAGCATGTCATCAGGTCGTACCGACTTACGCTTATGCAAAATTATATGGAGCAGGAGAAACGTTTAGATGAATCATAGTTCAACCATGAAAATCTAAGGATTATTCTGTGATTTCGAAGAATATGCGGACACTAAAATTCCGAAAATTTCAATCCAGGATCCTTTCAAAACAAAGCCTAAAACGTTTCTAAAAGTACGACGATTTCAGATGTTCAATGTAAAGATCGTGACGAAGGGAGGCGGCAGTTTAAGTATTGCCAATATCCGCGTGATATACGTTATGGATCCTTCTTTATTATGCAGAAAAGAATAATATTTGAATGTGTACAATATGATAGCGAACCGACAAAAAAGTGAAAAAAAATTCTTCACAATTAGTACACAATTAGTTCATTATGCTATTCAATTTTGCATTGCTTACAGAATCAAAAATCTGAAAAATAATTGTTTATTGCGGTACCAACATTACGTTGCAAGGTCTTCCTTAGCCGTGCAGCTACAAAGCAAGGACATGCTGATTCCCGTAAGAACTCCAAAAAGATATCCTGGATAAACACCAGGTAGAATTCCTGGAGGAACTTCAAGAATAATTTCCGAAGGAAAACGAAGAATTTCGAAGAAACGCTCAGTGGGATCCTGAAAATCATAGGATCTCTGGGATACCTGCAGGAACTCTAGGAGGAACTCCAGGTGTGATTTCTGGAAGAACCCCAGGAGGAAATCCTGGAGGAACTCCATGAGTAATTTCTGCTCTAAGACGAATTTCCGTACTTGACAAGTCGAGTACGAGACACTGAAGACGACCAAACAGTTGTGGTTGAAATACGTATCTGCAAAGATATCGAAATAATTGGTGAAATTAAATGGAGAATACTTAACTCGTCTTAGACGGTTGAATACATTCCACTAAAAAGAGCATAAAATATTTTTTCTGAGGCCCAGAGACTTCTAGGTGAACTCAGGAGGGAAAACTAGAGAAACTCCAGTAGGAATGTCTGGTGGAGCTTCAAAAAGGATTTTTGGAGAAATTCCTGTGCGATTTCTTGATGGAACTCCAACAAGGTATTCTTAAAGTAACTCCTGGAAAAATTCCTCGGTGAATTCAGAATGAATTTCTAGGGCAATTCAGAATGCATTCCTTGGAGTATTCAGAATGAATTCCTGGAATAATTCAGAATGAAATCTTGGGGTAATCCAGAATGAATTACTGGGGGAATTCAGAATGAATTCCTGGGAGAATACAAAATGAATTCTCGGGGGAATTCACAATGAATTCATGGTCGAATTCAGAATTAATTCCTGGAAAAATTCAGAATGATTTCCAGGGGAATTCAGAATGAATTCCTGGAGGAGTTCAGACTGTATTCCTGGGGGGTTTCAGAATGAATTCCTGGGGAAATTCAGAATGAATTCCTGGGCGAATTCAGAATGAATTCCTGGGCGAATTCAGTAGGAATTCCTGGGGAAATTCAGTATGAATTTTAGGAATTCTTCTTGGAGCTCCTCTAGAATTCCTTCCTGGAGTTTCTTCAAAAATTATTCTTGGAACTCCTCCAGAAATTACTCTTGTAGATCCTCCTGTTGATCTAACAAATATTTCTTCTTTGATTTTTCAGAAGCTTTTCCACGGTTTCCTTGTGAAGTTCTCTCAGGATTTTTTCTTGGAGTTCCTTCAAAAATTCTACCTGGGGTTCCTCCACAAATTATTATTCCAGGAATTCTTGGAATAACTCACGTCGGTTACAACTTTCAGTTACAAATGTGTGAAAAAAATCATTCGGATATTTTAAATTTGGAAAATTCAGGTTAAGTTTCAAGGAGAAATTTCTGATGGAACCAAAAAAGGAGTCAGTGGAGAAGTTCTAGGATGATTTTCTAAAAGAACTCTTTAAAATATCAGGTGGGAGTTGTCGTAGGAACTCCAGATAATTCTGGTGGAATTCGAGAAGGAATTCTCGGAAGAATTTCGTGACATCTTTGTGGAAGAACTTCAGAGTGGAATTGTGCAGGAACTGCAGAAGAAATTGCTATGGGCTCCTCATGGGGAATTTCTGGCTGAACTTCAGTAGATATTCGTGGAGGAACTGCAGAAGAATTTTATATATATTTTAAAATCCCTAAGATCTTTATGTATAGCTCCTTCAGGAATTCCAGGAGGAATTCCTGGTTGAACTCCAGAAAGAATTCATTTAAGAACTGCAGGCGTAATTTCATTGGGATTCTCTGAATATTGAGGATCTCGATGGGTTTCTGGAACAACACTAGAAGGTATTCAACGAGGGTTCCTGTTTTTTCAAATTCCTAAACTCCTAAACTCACAAATTCCATACATTGTCATTACTCTACCAGTTCAGGTTGCAGTTTGCAGCCTGGCCAGCGCACTTACGCCGCGATCCAACATCGTTTCCCCCTATGACCACATTCTTATCAACTGCACAAATCATCCAAATTCTAATCCCGTTTTCTCGGTATAAGAAAATTATTTATTTTTCTTGCTCGATACACAGATAAAACTAACTATTGATGAAATGTAATGTATCTCCCACAAAGGGTTGCCAAAAAGATGCATACGCACAAATAAAGCTGGCAATATTTTTGAATATCAGCTTCGTTTTTCTCCTCAAGAGAACTGATCCGTTGTTTTACCTTCTGAGACATTTTGTTACGCGGGAAGTGTTTTAGTACTAGACCGCATTCCCCTTTGTTGATCAACCCCAAAGTAATACACTAATTTTATCGGATAACATTTGGCTACTTGACTAATAGCGCAGAAGCTTCATTTCATAGCCATCCTAACCCCAGTTCCGGTGTAACAAAATTGGCCACCTAATATCCAATAAGGGTAAAGTTTACGATATTGATAAAATTTAACCCGTAAAAGCCGCTTCCTTATTTGCCGAACTTCGTCCCATTACAAGCGGGACTACACGTTCTACTGGCATTGGGGCGCTACTTACCAGGGCACCGAACCACTAAAACGTTGAACTGTCACTGCCGAATAGTTGGGCTGTACGGAATTTATGAATATAGCCGCGCTTATCACGCGACAATGTCGTAAAAATTCATACGCGCCTCGCTGACTGACTGACTGTTGGCTCACCTTCATACGCGGAGGCTTACCTGTGTGTGTCAGTCGGTGATCACCTCGAAGACGGCACCAAACTACACTCTTTTACGTAAGGGTTACTTCACCGACCGTATCCTTTTTTTGTTGCTGTACAGTGGGCTGGAGGAGAACCTTTCGGGGGGAAATTCGAGAAAAAATACGAAACATTTATACAACGATAGTAGCAAACATGAAATCAACATCTTAAAAGTTTACATCAAGGATGAGTTTTAATAGACGGGGACTTCAGTAATATTGTATGCATAGAACATTCAAAAGAACCACAAAATTGATAAATTAAATCTCGAAATCAAAAGGCAGTGAGAAAGTTTATTATTACGTCGGTATTTAAAGGGAAGGTATGGATAAGACCTTTTCAATTTGTAAGATGTAAACTGTTGCGTCAAAAATTTTAGTTTATAGAACCATCAGAAACCAAAATCGATTGACTGTAGTCGCCTATCTAGATTCAAATTTGCGGCCCACAGTGCGTTGGTTGGTTGGTGAACGGTTTACGTCACGAGATCCCGCTTTATTTATCGTAATATGAGAGGCAGATTTATGGCAATGTTGCGCTTTTGATGGCTATTGCCATTCGAGGACCTATCAGCGTGTAAACGATTGCGGGACGATTTTCGGCTCGTTTCCGTTTTGCTGCCATTTTCCCTGGAGAAGTCGAAGGAAAGAACCCTTATCGATCAAACCCATTCCTACACCTTTGATTTGGGAAGGGTTAGCGTGATTTTCATCCCTGTGCGCTGTTTGTTTTCTATGTCTATATTGCAAAATGGCGACCGATATTCAAATCGTACAACAGGTCAGAATGGTCGGCAAAGATGAGTGCCACTTTCTCTTCAAGGCCCAGTAGGTCAGAAAGAACCCTGCCGAGGGATGCAGGTCAATTGGCAAACTACCAAACTGGATCGAACACGGCACGAACAATTCTAGAATGATCCCAGGCCTGCGCTGTGCGGTGCAATAAATGCATAAAAAAGGGCATGCGACGATCTCTTTTTTCTAATTATTCGATTGCACTATCCGTTTTTTTATGACTCTTCCAAGCATAATTTGCACATGGTTGCACCATACCCAGATCGTAAAAAGAAAGCGACAGTCTTGAGGTGTCCTGACCCAGAACTGAGGCAAGAAGTCATAATTTTGCAACATTGCATAAATAGGCTCTTTCGCTTTTCATAACGGTTGTATATTAGCAACTCGACCAATTTTTTTCTTCAAAAATTCTACCCGATTGTCTGCTGGGAAAATGCTGTGCGAGCTCGGATAATTTATGATTTGGTTCGGCTCATGGGAAAAGAAAGGAGAGTGCAACAGAATCGATTAAA